>NC_058409.1:122741218-122943546 GCF_002201575.2 Neomonachus schauinslandi
TCTATCTATCTATCTATCTATCTATCTATCTATCTATCTATCTATCTATCTAATTTCAGACACCACCCCATACCTCCGACTCTGCAGTTGGGGCCCAGGAATCTATCTTTATGACATTCCCAGAGTAGTTACTCACCAGGTTTAAAAATCGAGGGCTTAGATTTTCAAATGCACTCCCAAATCCTACTCATATTTTTAGGTTTAAATCTATTTCTTTCTCCTTTCTCAGGTCTTTATATTCACAGAATGAGTGTTGAATAATTTCTTGCATTGCTTACTAGAAGTTTGTTTCATTTGACAAATGAAGACACAAACTCAGGGATGTTAAGTACTTGGTTCAAGGTTACACAGTACACTAATGGAGTGCCAGGGCTAGAAAGCTATCTGTTTTAGCCTCTGTGGTTAGTTGACTATTCCTTTTCCCTTCTTTTCCTCAGCTTTATATCCATGCATAAGGAAAATGGAGGCACCTAGGGGCTTCCTTGAAAAATCAGACATAAATCAGGGTAAATGTAGATATTAATCTCTAAGCAACACTTTCTCTCAGAGAGAAACCTACAGAATGAAAAAGACTTATGACACATATCAACTAAAGACAGTGTGTGGACATTGGGGTCCCAATTTGAACAAAATGTAAATTTGTTTTTAAATTATGGGACATTAGGAAAATAAGAACACCACCTGAATATTCAATTACATTAAGGAATTGTGTTTAAATATTAAAAGGCTGACAATTTCATTATGGCTCTATTTTTCAAAGTCCTTGCATTTTAGAAATACTTATTGTAATATTTATGAATGCAATAATCTCTGGGAAGCTTCAAATCCAGTGGTGGGGTAGGGGGCAGGAGTAGCTGTGATGAGACAGATTTGAAATAAGATTGACCATGAGCTGATAATGATTGAATCCAAGTGATGGTGCACAGGACTTATTATGCTATTCTTTCTACCTTCTCACATATATGTTTTAAATTTCTCACTATAAAACTTTTTTTTTAAGAATCCATTTCTCTCAAGGGCTGGCTTACAATTTTGTGGGTTATTTGACTTACCTATATAATAATAGGCTTATTAGTGAGGTCCACAACTTGATAGAATATCAATAGCTTTATGCCTTCACCAGCCTTCCACCATGACTGTAGGAGATAAATGCCAACCATTAAAGCAGAAACTATGGTTCTCTAGTAACAACAATCTCTTTCCAAGCAGCTACATACTTCTATAACCCGTTGCACTGTGAGAGACCTAAAACTGCAATAGGTAAACTATTAAAATGATGGAAACAGTTTAATAAATAATAATAATTGTGTAAGAGCAATCACACAGATCATAAGAGTTTTCATAACTCAGAGTATGCTTGGGAAATTGTTGTTAACTGTGTCAAAGTAGAAGGAGGATGCACCCAGATCTGGCTAGGGGGTAACCTAGTTAAGGTGTCAGGTTTAGCACCAATTTCCAATATGCCCAGGAAGCTGCAGCACCCAGACTTTGAGGCTGAATACTCTGCCTTTCTCCTTTGTCCCAGCCCACCACCTCCATTCAGAATCTACAGAGCTGTGAATCTTAAAGGGCAGGCTCTACTAGCATTCATTACAACTTCAGAGGTAGCAGGGTTCCCAGTTAAATGAAAGGTGTTCAGGGTTTGTTTTTTAAACAATAATTAAATATTCTATTATTTCAATGAATATTTCAATGAAATATGCTATTTCAGCACAGGAAAACCCTGGAAAAAGCTTTGTTTTATGACCTAGAAGTGGAAATAGAGAGTCTAAGGGGAAACAGAGGTAGATTTCTGGGAAGATAATGTTTTATGTGTTTATTTGTCTTCCAGAACTCCAAATAGTTGCGTTGGCAGGCAGGCTGCCCTAGAACTGCTCCCTTCTGAAGACTCAGAGGTGTTTACAGAAACTGAAAGTTCCAGCAGTATATTTCCATGAGCTCATTACCCGTTCCGATGATATCCTTTAGATGTTGCATGTGCAAATGAATATCCATGCAGTATAAACCCCTGCTCTGAGCTTTTGTTTTAATTACAAAGTAGCAGAAGTTAGATATGTGATTACTGTAACATCAGGGCATCTTTTTAGAATTCCTGCTTTGGTCACTATTATTCAAAGCAACTCCAATGCCATTTCTTGCCTGCCTCTTTATGCTAATCAGCCTAGCTCACTCGGCTCCTCCTCCTTCAGCTTCCCTTAAGAACTGTTCACTTTCAGCTGTCACGGAGGGTAACTCAAACCAGGCTTAGAAATCACTTGATTTAACTCAGCAGCACTTTTTAAATTTTGTGTCTATTACTCTAGCAGTCCTCTCTAAATACCAGAGGCATTAGGTTTCATGTCAGCAGATGAGTCAAAAATTGCCAAAACGGTAATTGGTTAGAAATAGTTATTTTGTAGCATTTTACACTGGGGGAGGGGGGGGCGGGAAGCTTCAAAGTGCTTTGAAATGAAAGAAGAATTAAGTTGTGTTTTTATCCAAACGAATTGGCATCTTTATTTGTAGGGGAGGTTATACTGGTAAATATTTATTTCAAGAATCATGACTTGGAAGCGCTTGGAAGTTTATTAGAGAGGTAAATGTTTTACACTCACGGACAGGATCTGCATGTACCTCTGTGGCTCTGGGTGTCTGGTGAGGACCATTTTAGGTGACTGACCAAGGGAAGGAAATGCCTTAGTGAGACTGGAGTCACAGCCATATTGCCACCACCATGTCTACCATACAAAGAAAAGGCAGAAGCCACCTGTTTAACAGTTTGTACACCTGTGAACTGAAGCTTCCAGAAGACCAGCGACAGCAAGGTGAGTCATCCAGGCTAATGGGCTGTGTGTTCGGTGATCTCCCAGCCATTCGCGTTCCAGGAAGAATGGTAAGCTGGGGAAGTACCTGGGGAATCTCTGGTTGTGAAATGCTTTATGATCTTTGATTTTTTTAACTCTGAGAATAGATATACTAGTGATGCATAAGGGTGAGTTCGCTTGGATTCACTATTGGTTTTTAAAAGACTATGGGAGACTATCAAGAATGCATATTTCTTGGACTTGTCATTCTGCAGCTTATGGGCTTAAACTTCAGGCCACTGTCATTTTTCTAGAGTATGCTAGACTTGTGTAATTCAAAACGTCCATCCAGGCAAGGCGGCATCAGCTACTAGGGGAATCTGCTGAGAGTAGCTTTAAGTGAGCCTGGAACTATCTTCCCTGTCCTGTCACTGATGGCTTGCTTTGGGATTTCAAGTTTAAACCTCATTTTTGCCCAGGTCTCTGACTCATTCATTTGTGGGAAAAATAAATATATTTTTGACTCTTCCTGTTAGGATGTAGGAAGAGCTGGAGACAGACAGGGAAAAGTGTCACATTTCACATGCTGGGTCCTCATTCAGACTCAACTATCTATCTGGCAGCCCCATTTTCACCATCAGTCTTTTTAAAATTTCAAATCCACTACCCAGCTGCATCGAGTAGTGGCAGAGGGTAGACATGAATAGACCAGATGATTCCTCCAATCCATTCTGTCATGGACAGCAAAGGACACTTGAGAAAAAGGCAGGGTTCTGTCACAGATGACATCGTCACTCCCCAGAGGCTAAGGATTGGTCCCAGACATTTCTAACTTGCCCTCAGTAACCACTGATGGATCTGTCTGTGTATGGATCTAGGCTACCAGCTCTTTATTTACTTTTCCATAGACACAGTTTTAGATTTTAGTGGCCTGGAAAGTATTGGCTCATGGGCTGAAACCTCCCATTGCCAAGGTGGATCTGTGTGCTGACATTTGCAAGACAGTGTCAGGCCACCTCCCTGCATTATTCTGGACTTCATGCTGTACAAGGCTTGGCACAGTGTGGGTAGAAAATACTTTATAAGAAATGGAAACAGCAAAAACTTGTAAGACCATTCTGTATCATCAGGGCTTCTCTAAATTATTTTAAACTAACTGCCTTAGCATGTCAAGTCCCGGACTGTGCCAGGGTTCAATCATAGCACTGTAAAATTTTTACCCTTCTGTTAGTAAACTCTAATTCATCATAGGTTTTCGTTGGCTTTCATTTTGTTTTAAATGCTTAAAGTGACCTCCCCCCCTCTATTGCTAGTATAGTATTTATTATATAAAATTTGCCAGGGGGAGAATTAAGGAGATGGTAAAAATCATTAGCCAAAGATAGTTGCTATTAACATTTTAATGTATATTCATATACATTACAAATAAATACATATACAAATAGAGTTATTTTATATATAGTTGTTTTGTAAACTGCTTTTTAATTTAATAATTGATTATGAACAGATTTCCATGTCATAAATTCTTCTACAACCTTATTTTTAACAGTTGTATACTATTCCTTTAAATGTAGGTAGCAAAATTCCTTAGACAGTTCTCTATGATGAGACACTTTATTTCTATTTTTTCACCAATACAAACAACACTGTGTTTCACATAAATCATTGCAGAGATAAGATTATTTTCTTGGATACATTCTCAGTGGTAGAACTGTGAAGCCAAAGGATATGTATGTTTTTAAGATTTTGTGGGTTTTTTGGCTTTTTTGTTTTTTTTGCCAATTGGTCCTCCAATTAGAAGTTTAGGGGCATATTCTCAGTAATACTGGGTAATATTTTTAAAAGCTTTTCCCAATTTTATAGGTGGAAATACTATCTCACTGTTGTTTTCACTGAAGGCAGGCTGTCTTAATATTCTCTCCTCTTATTGGCCATATCCAGAGAACACTGGAAAAATCATTATGATGACATACTTCCCAAAATACCAACAAGACAAGAAGTCTGGTCTCTTTTCTCAGACTGAAGCTCTTGCCTAGAATGTTTTGAAAGCAACCATATTCTTCCACAACCGAGTCTCAAAATATCAGCCCGCATAAACCACAATCCATAAAGTTGAAAAGCATGTTAATGCAATCCAGACCGGCCACTGACTGCTACAAGAACTGTCATCTAGAGATCTGAATTGACAAGTGACACTGGGCAGTGTTTGCTATGCTGCTAAATAGCATTCTACTTACTGTTTGGGAGTTGAAAAGTATTCATTGAGTGTAGTATCCTCCAAGCTATATTTGCACCTTGCTATTATACAAACTTCAGCAAAGGTCCAAGAAAGCAAAGCCGTTAGTTTCAGAGAGTGAGGTCCGCCTGTGGATTTATTCACTGAGGCATTCTGAGTCTGTGGCTTTGGCCTACCCCCAGCCACACCAAGGTTCCAGCTTTTTAACTTAACATACGGACGTGATTAATTGGCATTTAACTCTTCCGAGGGCACAACCAGATTCAACACATACCTACTTTCTAGTCCTCCACACTATATGTTGAAGCGCTTGTTGTTGTAAAGCTGTACTTTTTGGGTGATCACTTACATAAAAGTCACTTGTTCTTTAGCAACTATCTGAACAATGACTATGCAAAGCACTGTGCCAGTCACCGGGTACATGAGTTGAATCAAACCAACTAAGCCGTGGTTTCCAGTCCACACAGTGTTTACCTGCTACAGCAACAGATGCTCTAGAGTCCAGAATAGTAGTCCAGGAGGCTCCTCTCTCTACTTGTTGCTGTTTGATAGCTTCTTCTGTGAGAGTTCAAATCCGCTGATCTATAACTCTGATCTGAGACCACATTTGTCAACATTAACATGTGTCTGCAAAAACCTCAACAACGTTCAGTACGCATTACATGCAGGTACTAGGCAAACTTTACCATATTTATGTTTTATAATGCTGTATACTTTAAAATTTACAAAGTAAATTTCTAAAATGCTTTAAAAATTACAAAATTTTCAATACGTGACACCTCATTTAATTCTTACAATATCAGGTGAGGTGGTATATTAGTCAAGATTCTCCAAAGAAACAGAATCTATGGGGGATGTGTGTGTGTGTGTGTGTGTGTGTGTAGATAGATAGAGATAGAGACAGAGATAGAGATAAAGATAGAAATTTATTTTAAATAAATAAAACCTGGGTCGCTCAGTTGGTTGAGCATCTGACTCTTAATTTCAGCTCAGGTCATGATCTCAGGGTCCGGGATCAAGCCCCGTGTGGGGCTCTGAGCTTGGTGTGGCATTTGCTTGAGATTCTCTCCCTCTCCCCTGTCCCTGCCCCCACTTGCATGCTTGATCTCTCTCTCTCTCAAATAAATAAATAGTCTTTAAAAATTAAAAAAAAAAGAAATTTATTTTAAGATATTGCCTCACACAATTAGGGAAACTGACAAGTCCAAAATCCTCTGTGTGGGCCATCAGGCTGGAGTCCCAGGCAAAGAGCGGACCAACGTTGCAGTTAAAATCTGAAAGCACTCTGTTGGCAGAATTCCCTCTTGCACAGGGCAGGTCAGTCTTTTGTTATATCCAGACCTTCAGCTGATTGGATGAGGCCCACCAACATTCTAGAGGGCAATCTGCTTTACTCATAGTCCACCAGTTTGAATGTAAATTTTATCCAAAAGCACCCTCACAAAAACATCCAGAATAATGTTTAACCAAATATCCAGCACTGTGGTGCAGCCAAGTTGACACATAAAATTAACCATTATAGGTAGGCATCATTATCCTCAATTTCAAAGATGTGGAAACTGGGAATCCTCAAAGTCAAGTGATTTTTCCAAGGCTATATAGTTATTAAGGCCTACTTTCAATGTGCTTTCTGCTATATATAGCTGTCTCATAAAATCCATGTTTCCTAGTGTATATAGGGTTTAATTTTTTCCATTGATCCATATCAAAGTAACTTCTCTGCAAACAGTCAAGCTGCATTAGGATTCCTTCTGATTTTGTTTGTTCTGACACCAACTAGGTGTGCTACAATTTAATTCAATTCTGACATTATCCAGAGTTAGTGAAGATTCCAAAACTTACGGGCTCAGTCTCATGAGACTGACAATTTCAAATGCCAGCTACAAAACTTCAGGTGTCTCCAAGCCATCTGCATTTGTGCCTGGATGATTACAAATGCAAGCCTTCCCACAACTCTCCCAGGTTTGAAAATTTGCTAGAATGATTCATAGAATCCAAGAAAGACCTATAGCATTTTATTATAAAGGATACAAATGAACAGCCAACTGAAGAGATACATAAGGCAAGGTGTGGGAGGGTTCTGAGCACAGGAGTTCTGTCTCCATGGAGTCTGGGTCTACCACTCTCCCAGGACATCAGTAAGATCACCAACTAGGAAGTTCCAGTAAGCATGGGTGTCCAGAGTTTTCATATGTGATTTCATTACACAGATGTAATTGATTAAATCATTAACTGTGATTGAACTCAATTTCCAGTCTCTCTCCCCTCTCTCCCCCAGGTTGGGGGTAGGAAGTAGGGCTAGAAGTTCCAACTCTATACTTGCTTGGTCTTTTTAGTGTGGCCAGCCCCTCCCTGGAGTCACCTCATTAGCAAAACAGACACCTGACTCTCAGTCAGGAAATTCAAATGGTTTTGAAGCTCTGTGCAAGGAATAGAGAACAAAAACCAGACCTATTCTTTATTACATCACACTTTGGCCATGATTTTCTGGATGAATTCTGTCCTTAATGTCAGGACAGGTTCCTGAAAGTCAAGAAACATAGATTAATGCCTTCAACTATTTACTTATTTAATGCAGTTTTTACCAAGTGCTGGATGCTGTATTAAACACCAGAAATGCAAAGATGTTTTTCTCCCAGGCTTGTTTTCTATCATGTGTTTTTAAAGAGGAATTCTGTAATAAAAACTCAGCTAATGATACTTTTTCAACATTTTGGGTGAAAGAAAAAGTGATTTGATTCTATAATGTTCAGACTTTGCTGCATTCATCCTCATTCTTTGTATTTTAGCCACACTCCTCTTGAGGGTTTCAGAAGGCATTTAATTTACCTTTGAACTTAGTAAAGATAAATATAAAGGTTAAGTGGGGCCTAGTTACTGTGTGATCTAATTTGCTCTGAATCTAAACCATATAATTAGACTGCTGCAAATGCACTATTTCCCTTCAATATATTCTGTAAACATTTATGGATGTACTTAATTTAGAACACCTAAAAAATTTAAGTGCTAAGGATTGAAGACACGACCATGAGAAAGGGAGCCCAGTAGTGGCAAATAATGAAATAATGCCTCCAAAATGAAAAGATAATGTGATATATGTATATTTCGCTTCTCAAATAGATTTGTATTGGCTTTCCTTTCTGTGATTCTAAAACTGTGATACGGCCTAGACAACATGACATCTTTTGGGTGATACATGTCTAAATGAACAAGGATCAAAGAAGAAGACATACACATATTTCTGTTTTTCTTCCACCAAAGGGAGCCTCAAGGAGGCTAGAATGAGTTTTGTTCTATCTGCAAAACCATTTTACTCGCATTTAAAGGCACAGATTGATGGAAACAAATATAGACCACTTTAAAATAATTAGAAAGGAGAAAGTTCATATTCTATTAGATTTGATCATATTCAAGCTCTCACCCAGTACAGGAATCCTTTCCATTAAAACCTCCTTAATAGATGAAACATATATAAGGATTTGGAAAATATATGTAATGGCTTAAACTTCATTTTCCCACCTCACGGTCATTAGGATGGCTACCATCAAAAGAAAAAAATACCAGAAGATAACAAGTGTTGGCAAAAATGTGGAGAAATTAGAACCCTTATGCACTGTTGGTGGGAATGCAAAATGGTGCATCTGCTGTGGAAAACAGTATGGCAGTTCCTCAAGAACTAAAAATAGAATGATCACGTGACCCAGAAATTCTACTTCTGGGTATATACCCAAAAGAAGTGACAGCAGGGACTCAGACAGATACGTGCACACCAATGCTCATAGCAGCATTATTCACAAAAGCCAAAAGGTGGAAGCAACCTATCTGTCCATTGACAAATGCAACATAATGTGGTATATACATACAATAAAATATTATTCAGCCTTAAAAAGAAAGGAAATTCTGACACATTCTACAACATGGATAAATCTTGAGGACATCATGCCAAATGAAACAAGCAAGTCGTGAAAAGATAAATACTATATGATTCCACTAATATGAGATTGCTAGAGTAGTCATTCATGGAGACAGAAAGAATGGCAGTTGCCAGGGGCTGGGAGGGTGACTAGGGAGTTATTATTTAATGGTATGGAGTTTCAGTATTGCAAGATGAATAGGTTCTAGAGATTGACTGCACAAACATGTGAATGCAGTTAGCACTATTGAACTGTACACTTAAAAATGATTAAGATGCTTAATTTTATGGCATGTGTATTTTACCAAAATTATTTTAAAGCCATGCTGCCCAAATTCATCCCTAATTACATTTCTGAATTTGGACTTAAAAAAAACAAAAACAAAACAAAACAAACCTTCATTTTTCCTATTCCTAAAACCAAAACTAGAAAGAAATGTCCTGCTCATCTCTGATTCCCAAAAGTTATTTCTTTGAAAACATTAATAAAATTAATAAACTCCTAATTTCCATAAAAAAGAAACAAAGCATTACCAATATCAGAAATGATAGAGAGTGTCATTATAGATCCTATGGCCATTAGGAGGATGATAAAGGAATATTATGATTAATACTGTGCCAGAAAGATGCCCCCCCCCAACAAATTCAACAGCCACTCATGTAAAAACTCTAAAAGGAATTAAAATAGAAGGGAACTTCCTCAGCCTGATAAAGAATGTTTTCAAAGAACTGACAGCTAACATAGTACTTTCACTATCAATGAAAGACTTAACACTTTCCTACTAAGATTGGGAAGAAAACAAGGATGTCCATTATAATCATTTCTATTCAGCATTATGGAATAAGACTGAAGGTTCTAGCCAGTGTACTAGGTTAAGTAAGAGAAATAAAAGTCTTAAATATCAGAAAGAAGAGTTAAAACTATATTCACAGATGAATGATAGTCGGTATAGAAAAACCTTTAGGAATCTACTAAAAGAAAAAATACTAGAACTAATAAATGAGTTTACCAAGGTCACAGGATAACAGCAGACAAAGTCAATATACAAGAAAAAAAATTGTATTTCTATATATTAGCAAAGAATAATTGGAAATTGAAAAATTTTAAGTATTCTTTTAGTAGTAACTTTTTTATAAAAAAAACTTAAGGATTAATTTAACAAAATATGTGCAAGACCTGTACACTTAAGACAAATAAACATTGCAGAGAGAAGTTAAAGAAGATTAAACTAAATACACAAATTGGAAGGCTCAATATTATTAAGATATCAATCTTCCTCAAATTGATTTAGAGAGTCAAGGCCATCTCAATCAAAATTCCAGCAGACTCTTTTCTTTTTCATTAACAAGCTAATTTAAAATTTATTTTTTAATTTTTTAAAAAGATTTTATTTATTTATTTGACAGAGACATAGCGAGAAAGGGAACACAAGCAGAGGGAGTGGGAGAGGGAGAAGCAGGCTTCCTGCTGAGCAGGGAGCCCGAGGTGGGGCTCGATCCCAGGACCCTGGGACCATGACCTGAGCCAAAGACAGATGCTTAACAACTGAGCCACCCAGGTGCCCCGCTAATTTAAAATTTATAAGGAAATGCAAAGAACCTAAAAGAACTAAATGAAAAGAAGAACAATGTTGACAACTTATGCTTTGGATTTCAAGCTATAATAATCAAAATGGTGTAATATTGGTATAAAGATAGAAAATTGATTATTGAAACAGAAGAGGGAGCCCAGAAATTGACTCATTTATTTTTGACCAATTGATTTTTGAAAAGATACCAAGATAATTCAAAAAAGGAAAAGGTAGTATTTTTTGTAATAGCTCTGAAACAAATGGCTAAACATGTGACTAAAAATGGACTTCATTATCCTCCTCACACAAAAATTAATTTGAGATGAAATATGAAAATACAAAAGCTTAGTCCATAAAGCTGCTAGAGGAAAACATAGGAAAATATTTTCACAAAATTGGAATAGGTAATTTTTAGGCACAAAAAATAAGTAAACTAGACTATCAACATAAAAAATTGTTGTTGTTTAAAAGACAGAATTAATACAAGAAAAGAGAAGAGTGAGGGTGCCTCAGTCGATTAAGCATCTGCCTTTGGCTTGGGTCATGATCCCAGGGTCCTGGCATGGAGCCCCCCCGTTGGGCTCCCTGATCAGTAGGGAGCCTACTTCTCCCTCTCCTTCTTGCTCATGCTCTCCCTTGCTTTCTCTGTCTCTCTCTCTCAAATAAATAAATAAAATATTTTTTTAAAAAAAGGAAAAAAGAATATGTATATATGATATATAGATCTGAAAAAAAGCTTGCAATCAGAATATGTAAAGAACTCAATATAAACAATTTCATTTAAAAATAGGCAAATGATCTGGCAGACACTTTAGAAAAAGGATATACAAAGGTTCAATAAGCACATCAAAAAATGCTCAACATAATTAGTCATCAGGGAATGCAAATTAAAAACACTATGAGATATCACTTTACATCCACCAGAATGGCTAAAATTAAAAACACCAATGATACTGTGTTTCGGAGAACGTGGAGCAACCAGAACTCCCATTTACTGTTGTGAAGTGGTATGACCACTTTAGAAAATAGTCTGGCAGTTTCTTTTATATATAGTTAAATCTGTGCCTACCTTATGATACTCAATTACATTCCTAGGTATTTTCCCAAGAGAAATGGACATGATATGTCCACAATAAGCTTGCAGAAGAATGTTCATAGCAGATGTTATACCTATGCGCTCCAACATGTGAACAACCCAAATGTACATAAGCAGGTAAATGGATAAGCAAACTGTGGTATGTCCACAGAGTAGAATACTACCCAGTAGTAGAAAGGAATGAATTACTGATACACGTAACCACACAGATGAATCTGAAATTGCATGACATTTTGAGGGTGAAGACAAGAGGCTGAGCCTATGGGATGAAGGACTGTGAGCCCGGCACACAGGTAGCTCATAGGGTGCTGCTTCACACGGGCTGGAAGCCCTGCCAACAGCATACATTCTAACCACTATGCTGTGTTACAGAAGGCCATCTACTGAGGATGCTGCAGACACCTCAGATGGTAAGTTCTCCTAGGAGACCTATCAGATCCCTTTCAAAACTAAGATACTGTGATTTGCCCCTAATTCTTTCAGTCATTTGGATGTTGCCTCCTCAATTGTGTTGTACAAGCTCTTTGGGAGCAGTTACCTGGGTTTATACCGGGAACCAAGCACAGTGCTCAGGTGTCACCTATAAACAAATCACATTTTGTATGTGTCAGGCACTGTTTTAAGCACTTTGCATGTGTTAGCTCATTTCTTTATGAAAGTCCCGTGAGGTAGGGAACATCAAGACCTCACAACTGGGGTCTTGAGCCAAGACCCCAACCCAAGAATGTGCTTTAACACATGTTCACTTCCTCCTAATGGGGGCACAAGATAGATGCTCCACTAAGTACCTGCACACGATCTGAGTGATGGCTGGCCCATGAATCAGTTTGTGGTTCAGTTTAAAATGTGTTGTTATTGAAGTCACCAATCAATTCCTATATAAACTGCTCACCACATCCAGCTGTCTCCCAAAAGGGTGTAGTTGACTCTAAAACAAACAGAAAGAAAATGCAGCAGTATGGTGCAGACATAGCAGCCCAGAGCAAGTTGTTCTGCTTACTGGGCTGCAGTTTTCACTTAAATCTAAGTACCTGCACGGTCTCCATGTCTTACACTGCATAAAGTGTGAAAGATAGCAATGTACCACTTTTGGAACTGGGCTGATATGGCCTTGGAGAGATGATTTGAGTTTTAACAAAATACACAAGAGGTATCGAAAACTCCAAATTAAAAAGGGGCTAAAGAATTGTCATTATTATCATTCGCTTTTTTATTTAAACTGAGGACTCTATTCAAAGTGCTGGCTCAACTATTACATTAAATCATTAACTTGAAATCTTAACATTTAGGCAAGGTAAGTTTCACACCTGAGTGCTTTTTAATGAAACCTGTTGGTAAAATTAGCATGATATCCGAAAGTCAGGATTCAAAATGCAGTAAATACCAGTGTTCGGTAAGAAGCTGCATTCCTTCTACCCAACGATCAGATGACTCACCAATAAGTAAGCACGAGGTCATAGGAGTAAGATCTAGACTACTGGCAAAAGATGATAGTCTGAAGGTGGCTTTTGATACTAACTAAAGCCACATCAAAAGAGCATGAAACATGCATCTGTGTGTTGACCCAGAAGGAGATAGGAGTTAAACTCTAACTGAGGAAATGAAAACGGACCTATATATTTAAGCAGGAGAGAGAAGAAAGAGATTTTTGTAAGTGGCCTGTATCACTGCAGGATGGGCTTCAGGTCCAAAAAGAACCCAAGGCTAACGGGACACAAATTCCTTTCCGTCAGCAGATGCAGAGAAACTACCAGACTTCCAGACACTATAGGTCAGTAACTTGATTGTCCCTCTCAGGTAGGCATCTGTAATGACTGGTTTAAATAATGGGCACCAACGTTTCTTGTTTTGACAAAAGGAGGTAATTCATGAAGAAGGTATGTGACCATCTGGAGAGGAAAGAGTTAAGCAGGGAGAGCGCCTTCTTGTTGGAAATGGACATTTTTCGTCTAGGGCTGTCTGTCTTGCAGAGAAAAGGAGTCGCAGATAAAAATTTGTGCGCGTATGTGTTTTTATAAACTGAGCATGGGTAAGACTTATACTGGCGCTACCGATTATGAGGAGCTCTTTGTCCAGCAAGACCAAAGAACTTCATTCTCAAGTATGGATTAATGTTTTGGTATTATTTGCCATTTTTCTTTCTGCAAATTGAAAAAGCTAAAGTGAATTAGTAGATGTGATTGTTTTGATAGTAGGATGAAGCAAAGTAGATTTTGAGGGACTTGTAGAAAACAACTCTAGCTACAAATATACAGAGAAAGAAACATAAAGATTTGGAAAACAAATCTTCAAAAAATACCATAATAGAGGTATCAAATGTCTTTCTATCTTTGTAGACATTTCTCACATTTTAAGGCTTAAATTCAAAATATTGTTATTGCCTATTACCTTGCTCATAGCAGGCAAGTAATGTTTATTAAATGAATCGATACTTTTTTTCCCCAAAAGTTCATCCAAGTGATTAATATTCCTCAATCACTGACTGTTAGAGCTTCAGATTCTACTTAGTCCAACTGATCTTCACTAGAAAACTGAAACCAGAGGAGAGAAATGACTTACTCATAGTTAATAGTTAGGGCGAAGAGCTCATACTGTATTCCTTCTACATCTATCTGAGAATTTCATGATAAAAGGGCCAGCATAAGAAAAAGTATCTAAAATGGGTAAAAAATTAAGACAAGATAAACTTGCATTTTATCTCATTTAAAAATACCCATGGAAAGAGTATTTATTTGTGTAATAATCCTAATACTAAGCATGTAGATAAAATGATGAGTACATTGGGTGGGGGAAAAACAGGAAATGTGGAGGGAGGGAAACACGTGGGGGGGGCAAGGAACCAGGCGCTAGAGAGAAATATGCAGCCAAATGAGAACAAGTAAAGGAGAAGGCAAATGGAAAAAAAAAAAAGACAACTGATTATAAAAAAAAGGTCCAAAATGTGCTACATACATACACTGGGATATTATTCGACCTTATAAAGGAGTGAAATTCTTCATGTATGTCAGCACAGATGAACCTTGAAGATACTATGCTCAGTGAAATAAGTCAGATATAAAACAACAAATATTGCATGATTCCACTTACATGAGATGTCCTAGAGCAGTTGGACTCACAGAGTGAGAGAGTTGAGTGTGGTTACAGGGGCTGGGGGGGGATGAAATGAGGGGTTAGTTCTTTGTGGGCAGAGTTTCAGTTTGGGATGATGAAAAAGTTCTCAAGATGGATGGTGGTGATAGTTACACCTCAATGGGAATATACCTAACGTCACTGAACTGTACATTTTAAATGGTTAAAATAGTAAATTTCACGTTATGTATATTTTCCCACAGTAAAAAAAAAAAAAAACCTTGAAGAAAAAAATGAATAAATTTAAAGGATTGTTCTCTGTTTTCTTGAGAATTTTTCAAGTCATATAAATTTGAAAAGTGTTTTTCTCTTATAGCATGGTGAACAAAATGTTTCTGGTAAGTTTTACAAATTGCTACCTGGCCTTCGCTTCTGCCAAATTAGCTCTAAATCAATGCAATAAGGTATCTGCAGCAGGCATCACCCTAGTCCTGTCCAGTTCTGTGCCCGAGGGCCAGCAGGGCATTTCAGTGACGATGAACGCCCTCCTGCTGGCTTCTGTGAGTTCCCAAGAAGAGAATGAGGTCCGGGCCTTCTGGGCTTATGAACGCCTTGGGTGGGCAGCTCTGCTCCTTTCTTCTGGCCTAGGCCTCCAAGGTCTTGTTCTCAGGGGAATAACATCCATTTATTCCTGTGGAAACAAGGAAACAAGGAGCCTTTTCTCCTGCTTGCTCAAAGGCTCAAAGAGGCATAAGTTTAAGGAAAAGAGATTTGGAATTAGAAGAAATTGCAATCAAACTTCTCCATCCGGCCTGTGTCCTTGGAATCCATGGAGGAATTTAAAAATAGTGTGCTTCTTTACTGAAGAGGAAAAGCTTAAATTTATCTGAATTCAAAGTATGAAGCTATGCTTCAGCCATATTGACTTATTAATAGTCTGTGTGACGAGTGACTTAATTCTTACTAATATGATACTTTGTGTCAAAATCACCTCTTTAATTTTAGCAGCCCAGAAACACTGGAGAATTACTTAAAATAAAAAGATACGATTTTTAACCTGTGCATGTGCCTGTTCAGTATTAATCTTCAGCATGTCATAAAACCTCGATGATATTTCTCTTCGCCCTCCTTCAGCAAAATTGAGACACCCATTTCTAACATATGGAAGCAGTTTCACACTGCAAGTTATTCTGAAGGGAAAATACGTGATTTATAAATGCTGTCAAATGAAATATGTATTTCCAAATGGTACCAAGCTGACCAAGCACATCCTAGGACACATTCCACATCTTTATTACCCCATGGGCATAAATGAAGGAACAGTGTCAAGAGAGAAACAAACAGTCCCTTTTCGCATTCTCAATCCGGAAGTCCCACGTTTGTTGCTGGTAAACATATTCAAGTCATCAAAGATTGCAAGTGACCTTATCACAAAATTGTTTCCTTTATAAATAAAATAGCACCTTCAAATTACGGAGAAGGGCGTATGCTCTGTCAAGAGTAATACATTCGTCTGAGTTATTTTTGTCAGTGGTTGAATATAGATATATATACGTATATATACGTATATATACGTATATATACATATGTATATATACGTGTATATATATATATATAGACGTGGAGATTTTAGATGGCAAGGATCACTAAGCCACTGGTCTGCCGACATTCTCAAAAAACCTCTCTCGTCAGAATGCGAACAGAGAATGGTGAGACTGGGGTGCCTGGGTGGCTCAGTCGTTAAGCATCTGCCTTCAGCTCAGGTCATGATCCCAGGGTCCTGGGATCGAGCCCCGCATCGGGCTCCCTGCTCAGCGGGAGGCCTGCTTCTCCCTCTCCCACTCCCTCTGCTTGTGTTTCCTCTCTCGCTGTGTCTCTGTCAAATAAATTAAAAAAAAAAAAAAGAAATCTTTAAAAATATAAGAAAATGGTGAGACTAAGTGAAGCATGTTACAGTGTTTACAGAGGGCAAAACAGAAGTGCAGGGAGACTGACAGAGTCTGAGACCATCTCTCAGCGAGGCTTGTCCAGACCACGGAAGGAGGAGAGCTATCACAGCCCAGGCATATTCACACGATCAGAAGAGAGGAAGCTGTCCAGTAGTCATTTTACTCGCAGTGGAAGCCAGGGGGGATCCTTGCTTACAGGAAAAAGCTCGAGACTTGGAGTCTGCTCTCGCATGCTTTAGCTGTAAGTATTAGCTGTTTGACCTTGGGCACATCCTGTAATTTTACAGCCATTCTTTTCTCGTGTTGAGCGCAAGGGTTTAATAACGTACCTTTTGAAAATCCTATAATGCAATAAGAGCAGCAACTTATTGAGCATTTTGTATGGGCCAGCCACTGCCCTTAGCGTTTTGCCTACACTACCTTGCTTGACCCTTACAACTCTGTGAAGACTGTTTTATGCTCTCCATCTTAGAGCTGAGGACACCTGCCCTAGCTCATAGTTAGTACATTCAGGAGATGGAATTTGAATCCAGGTCCGTTTTCTGCCAAAAGCTTAGATTTTTAAAACCATGCATTCTGGCCCCTAGTAGCCTTTTATTTAGTCACCAAAACCTGATATATTTAAATCTGTTTTATAATAGGTGAAGTATGATGCAAATGTAAGTTTTTCTATTACACCAGTGCATAAAATAAGCATCTTGGGAAATCACCAAGGTCTAACTTTTTATACTACCATACTGAATTAAACACTTCAAGAGGCAAAAAAGGTTAAAGACTAATTAATCATGACATGCATAAGCATATCATATGGTAGCTACTCTGTTTAAATGAAAAAAAGTAACTCAAAGAGTTATGTTTTGACACTGGAATAATAGTAAAATTTAAAGGAGTATGCTATGATATCTATTTAAAAAGTCACTGATCACCCCCAAATATAAAGCACACTGCACATGATGACCATCATCATATTTTGGGGGATAGTTACAGAACACTCTCAAGAATATAAAGCCAGTTTTTTTCCTCACCATTGTGTTTTGATTGACAGAGTGATTTTGCCAGATGTTCTATAAAAAATGATTTAATTAAAATTACCTGTTTTTTAATCTGTGCACTTCTCTACTTATACAGACATTAGTGAAGTAAGTGACTTTGAAAAATAAAAATTTTTCTTCAATTGAATTACTGCTGCTATAAATCTCCAGATTCTAAAATGCAAATGAAATTAATTCACTGGCTATCTCCCACTACCACATAAAGCTGGATAATAAATTAAGCAGCACAGTTTAGAGGTGAGGTTGGGTGGGTGCATTCAGCACAGAATTCTCAGGGCTTGGTCCTACCTCCAGAAGGGTAGCAAGGTTTATATTTGACACAACCTCTGAGTCTTCTTGTTTCTTGCTCACACCAGAGACTTTTATTATCTCTATGCCTTGGTTTTCCAAAATTGGTCCATGTCTAGATCTAGACCAATGTACAAACCAGTGGAGGAAAGAGTCTAGATTCTTTAGAACTTACAATGAACAGATCTCTTGAAGATTATCAGCATGAGAAGCAGATGTGTTCAGAAAATTGGATGCATTGGATAAACTCTGGGTGATGACGGTTGTGTTCAGTGGATTGAAAGAGACTTTTCTCATCTTCTCTAATTTCTTAATCTGATATGATTCCCATTTTGAAAATGAGTGACTTCTTTATCAGCATGGTGTTGACAAGAAGAGCAATAGCTTTCCTGTGCTATTCTAATGTCGATTCTTTTTGTCTCTAGTGTGCACTTCTCATAATGAATCAAAACTACAAATGCTAGATTTCTTAGAGTGGGCAGTTAATAACTTCATTTTTAACAAGAACTTAAAGCAGCTCAGAAAATTTAGAAGTTGATTGAAAGGGTGAGTGTTTTTCCCTTCTACTTCATACACTGTATTTATTACAACAGTTTTGTATTTATAGTACACAAAATTGGTTATGACTTCAGCAGCAATGACCAGGGCTGGAATCATTCCAGCAGGGTCCATTCATCCTGTGTCTCAAGTTGAGCTAGTGCTTTGCGAATCAGCCTGGAAACTTCCTGTGTAAACTGCCTGTTTTCCTCTGGGGTCCTGGTTATTTTATCTTCAAGGCAGTGCAAAGCATCTCATAACATAGAACCAAGAGTGTCCCATCATAGTTCATAATGTCAGTCTGTGGCCCTACCACCTGCTCTTGTAAAGACTTACTTTTTTATATGTTGGTGGATGGGTGATTTGTTGTTTATTTCGTTCCTTTTGCATTTTTATAGAGCTCCTCTGTATATGGCTGGAAATAAGTACAGAATGTCTCATGCTTGGGCTTCCCTTGTAAATTGGCACAGATTCCTTTAGCTTCTGGGGTTGCAACTTGCCCTTATTAAAACTGCCTTGGATTATTTTAATATAAGGTTAAGTTTGTGTTTTTTCTTTAAAAAAAAATCAAGATTATGATTCAGACCCTCTGTGTCTCCTCTTTCCAAGGTCTCATATGGAGATTAGGTCACTTGCTATGATTTGTCTATTTTTTCTATAGAAGATCTCATTTTTAGAGTTGAAACTTCAGGTGTTTCAGATTTTTGTTGAAGAATCTCAGTACCATGGAAAGGTTTTTGATGTAGTTTATGCTTTCAGCCTAATTTTTTGCCTTGCAGAAATGAACATTTTAATTAACATTTAATAATCTCAAACAGAGACATTTTCTAAGAACATCTTTCAAGGAAAAAACGTCAGATCTCAGACATATCAAAGCAGCAAACCAACTTTTGCATCAGAGAGGAAATCATTAATTGCTTCAAGCAAAATATCTGAATGACTGATTTCAATATCAATGTCAATATTTTAATATCCTTACTACAGGGATTTCTTTTTAAGCCTTCAGAGTAGCCCTTGACTTCACCCTACATTGAGTCGCAACAATCATAGTACATAGTTTGAGTAGTAATCATTTTCTCATTAATTGTCAGGTTACTCAGAACATCTGGAGGGTTAGTCACTGACTCCACGAGTCTCCACTGCCATCTTCCTAAATTTGGTCTTGGGTGATAGAAACCGGGAGTAGTCTATAGTACTACTATAGATGTATATGTATTTATATATATATACATCACCTGGGGATCATGTCAAATACAAATGCTCATTCTGTAGGTCTGGGGTGGGGCCTGAGAGTCTGCATTTCTAACAAGCACCCTGTAATGGTACTGGTCAATCTGGACCACTTGTTGAGGACCAACAATCTCTAAAACTACGTATGGGCCACAGCCTGAATTCAGGAACTTCCTGATATTAAAAGCAGAAGAAATAGAGGAGCTCAATGAGGAGAAGTGAGAAGGAAACTAGGGGTAAGAATAAGGTAATGAGTGAAAGGAGAAAGAAAGACTCTTGAGGAACAATGAGACATTTCCCCCAGACTAACATGAGTCTTGGGGTGCCTGCGTGTAACATTGGACGGGAGAGGAGGAGGGCAGGGAATCTGACTTTTAGTGAATGTCTTCTGTGCAAACTGCAGTCTGATATATTGCTATATGTTTATGCATGGATGGATAGCTAGATCGATTGATAGATATGGAATATACTGTAAATATCTGGATATAGAGAGAGATGTGTACTTATATGGAGAATGGATGGATGGATAGATAGACAGATGGACAGATGAGGTTCTGCTTTGTTCCAAACAGGTTTGAAGAGGGAGCTGTACTAGGTGCTCCCATATGCATATACTGCTTCAATCCTCAGGACAAACTTTTAAAAATATATACAGAGAGAGGTGATAAAGCTGAGGCTTAGAGTAATTAAAAACAAAAACAAAACCAAAAAGCAGCTCTAGGACTATTCGACTTCAGAGCTAGGAAATCCATGCTTTGACCAGTCCCAGAGCCGGCCACAAGTAAGAGAGGCAGGGGCATAAAGAGCAGTATTGGAGCCTGGGGTAAGAGTGCACAGGGAGAAGAAATTAGAGAAGAGGATGTGGCAGACATGTGGATAGGTCCAGGAAGACGGGGAAAGGAAAATGCAGGACTTGCCAGGGCCTTGGTCCAAGTGGATAATTCCAGTCCTGGTAGCAATTAAGAAGTGACCCATTTGGCAGAGCCTGCCCCTCTGCAGGTTGCCACTCTCTTTCCTGCCAACACTGTTTCCATAACCTTTCTGGCCCTGGCTAGACTAGCCTGGTTCTACCCAGCGTGGACGACTCAGTTTTCACCTTTCCTAAACTACCAATGCAGCAAAGAGGCAGTCTGCAGGACTCTACGTGGGAGAGACTGTGTAGCAAAAACTTGGGGCCCCTAGCGGCACCTACCCCCACCCCCACTGGGACTCTGAGTCAATGGTACTCCAGGTTCAGGGTTTTCCTCCTCTTCTGGATCTGCTTTTGGCTCCATAGATCCTTTTGAACCTCCTTCTCTGAGATGATTCATTGAGAAAATCCTCCAGTTACTTCCCCAGATGAAGCAGTTTTCTCAGAGACCATCAATTAAACATACGGAAATCAGGGCAGGGACAAGGCCTCACAACCCATGTAAAATTGGGGGAGGGGAAATTATGGTACATATTAGAAGAGGAGAAAAAGAAGTTTATATTCACTCACCTTCAGCCTCATCTTGTACCATTTGCCCCCTCTCTTGCCTTGCAAGTTGTCTTCTACACAGTCAACCCTCAATACACATTTTTTGAATAAATGGGTTGATTAATGAATACATCAGAAAGAAAAAAGGCTAAATTTAAAAATATAAAATCATAAGAACCTTGTTTTATTTTGAAATTTTCCTATTGGGTCAAGTAAGAAAACTGTTACGGATCTGATGGCTTGATAAATGTGCTTACTTTTGGCATTGTCTTTGGAGCCAAAAGAGTTGCTTGGGAGAATCAAGATGGAGGAGGAGGATGGAGAGACTCTGCTTTCCAATCCCTGTACCTCGTGTATCAAGGAGAGACGGTGGCTATGTTGAGGTTACTGTAACTTCAATCAGACAATGTATACCTCCATCCTAGCACAGTGGCTGGCACAAAAAAGATGCTCAATAAATATTCACTGAATTAATGAATAAAAGTGATGTACTTACTCTATCATATGTCCTTCAAGCTGCAAGTAACCCTTAATGCTGCCTGGAAGATTGCTTTTGCCTGTGTTTAGCTCAATGTTTTGATCAAGGGAAAGTCAACCTGTCCTTTGTCTAAGATTAGGCCTCATCATGTTATTTTAGGCCTAACGATCCTAAGTCCAGTTTAGAAGAGGCCAATTTATAATTCTAATTTATAAGTATTCCCCTGAACATTCATGAAGACTATTTTCTTTTGAAGTCACTAGAGTCCTCATTTCTTAAATCTAATGTAATTGCTGGAAGAGGAGCTTGTTCGAGAAGGAACAAGAATTGAGCTATAGTTTAATATGGATGGGAATGCCAAGATGTTCTTGTGCATATTCTGCTGGGGCTCGCTTGGCTCCAAGGGCAGACAATGGGGTAAGCACTTGCATGAAAAAGTGAACGGTTTGCCTCACTGGACTGAAAAAAGGTACCCAAGGTCATGGGACCCAGGAGCTTGGCAAGGGTAGTCTGGCAGAGTTTTGACACTCTCTTATGGGATTAGATTATGGGGAACTGGAGAACCCCTTTCTGGCATATAAAAAAAAATGTAATTGTCTGGTAGTTCCTTGAAACTCAGTAAGGGTTTTATTTATTCAGCCCAGGGATGGCAAATTACCTTGGCTTGTATGGCAGGACAATATATTGATAATGGCTGCTGGAAACCTATAATGAGAAAAATTCTGAGATCATATTTGGGCTCATTAAGAAAGAGTTGTCATTAACACTTCAATTTAAAAAAGAAAGAAAGAAAGTGTTGTCATAAGTTGGCAATGTCAGCTAAGAGTTTTGGAACGGGGATTGGTGGCATGCCCCATATTTAATATCCTTTCTTTAAAGATTTTTTTCTCCTTTTTTTTTTTTTTTTGGTCTTGTAAAAATCTAAGTAATTATATCCAAAAATTCATTTAATTGTCCCATAAGCTCCGTGAGATAAGTACTATTATAATCTTCATTTTGTTTTCAGATGAAGAAACTAAAGGTACAAACATATTATTTCCCCAAGTATTAGTGCTACACATGCCCACCTAACTTCAGGGCCCAGGCTTTTAACAAACATGTCATTTTCCCTTAGAATTCTGGAGTGCTGATATTTAAGGTTGTTATCACCCTACAGTAAATGAGTTTCTCTCTGTTGTCTTACCTAAGATAGGAAAATATAAAAGATTAATAAGGTCAGCAGGGCTAAAGACAAAAGACTAAGATTAATTCCTAGTCTAAATATTGAAAACATGGCTTAGTATATGACTACTCCAATCAAGGAAATATGGATTATTTCTGGATCATTCTAAGGATGGAACACAATACATCTATACCATTTTTACCTTGAGATCCAACCCAAGTAGAAGAACTATTCTTAGATGAGATTTTTCACCCCTTGGAATTTTTCATTCTAAAAGCAAAGATGTTAATCATGATGTCCTAATGATATTCTAAATGCAGGTAATTATACTTTGTTTTCCTTAAACACTTAAAGTGTTCTTTTAATGGAATGATCTCACTATTTATGGAAACACATTATTATCGCTTTCCCCAAGTATTTATTTCTGTAATTAACTGTTAAAATCATTTGTAAATACACAAGTTATAGTGTCCATGTAAAAAGTGTTTGGATTTTATCAAAAGGCAGGAAAAATACAAAACGAAACAAAAAAATCTTCAAATATTCTTAGCTGGTGTTAGAAATGTCCGAATAGAGTTTGACTTTCTGCCTGTTCTCTTTCTTTTACAGAAAAATCTGTCATTGCTCAACCAATATTCGTTTTTGCAAAGAGAGAACAAACTTTTAAGGTAAGATCAAGCTAATTTTCTTTGACTTTTACTTTGACAAAGAAAATGATGTTTCAAAGAAGCTAGTGCTGCTGAATGATACCATGGTTGCCTTAGTTTATCCTCTTGCTCTTCACATAGCAGAGCAGTGACTCTAGAATATTTATATAGTAGGTTTTTACTGGCAGCAATTTGGCCTAAGTGGGAGGCCAGAGGCCTGCCTTGTCTTGAAGCTATGAATAACATGCCATCTTTACCAAAATTAGAGGGTTTATTTGGAGTGACTTGGAAGGGGGCAGAATGAAAGAAGTTAGCAGGGTCGAGGCTCGTCGTGGGTCTCCACCACTGACCTCGCTTAAAACCGGGGATAAAATAGGTTCTAAACTTCATTGCTTGATTCAAAAGGGATCTTAAGGACCCTATCTGCATCATACTTTAGTACCACCTGCTTTGAAAGACCAACAATAAGATTAATAGCTTTCCCACTTTAGCTTGATTAGTATTTTCCTGTTATTTGTTCCCACTTATGCGAGTCATTTACCCTATTACCCACAAAACTCACTAGAGAAGCTCAACCCCCAAGCCCTGGTCGAAAAGTCAGTTTCCTGGGCCCCACCCCAGGCCAACCCCTTCAGATCTTGAGAGCTCAGTTTCAAAATCTTCCTTTTAAACAAGTTCTGACAAGGGATTCTGCAGTCACTGAAATACAAAACCGCTAAGACTTAACACTTTGCTTTGTCTTGAATATATGCCTAGGAGTAAAGGTGTAAAGGTGAGTGGCTTTGTCCTGGCCTAGCTGAATAGACCTGGCTTTTGAGAATTCTCTTCTAAAGTGACAGGGTAGAATTCTGACGTAAAAACAGCACTCAGCTCTCATCGGCAGCTTTGTTTCCTTCCAGAGACCTGCAGAAGACACCGCATGTGAGGCAGCAGAGCATGGTAATGATTTACATCCTGTATTTCAAAACCAATCTTCAGACAAAGAAAATAAGCAGGCCCAAGTATTTTGGCATGTGGCAAGAACTGGGTAAAACTTCATGGTTTTGCTTGTGTTTAAACACCAAAATAAACTGGCTTTTGTTTTGAAAGATGACACGTAGGTCCCAAGAACACTGACGTTAGCAAAGCTAAGGTCCCTTCTTTCTGCATTGCCTGGGTCTCAACCTACCAAACACATTCTCTACACAATCTCAAAAGTCATATGCAGTTTCTTGCCGAAGCCACTTGTTTCTAAGTGTTTCTTAGGAGGATGATATGCCTATCGCTTTATAATCACCAAGCTATTAACCCCAACATTTAAACTTGGGCTTCAGGAGTTAACATGTTAGCAGATGATGGGAGTTAACATGTTAGCAGAAGATATATCTTGGGTTGAGGATAATTTGTTATTGCCAGCAATTTTACCCATCATGTTAAATTTCTTGCAGAATGTAATGGTTTTCTAAGAAAGCGTGTACGGTCTTCATCTTTTACTTTGCATACTACAGACCCTCAGTCCCAAGGAGGTAGGTATAGACCTGACTGTTGACTGTTCACTGTTATGTTTTCTCTGAGTGTGAAATTACTGAGAAACTTTTCAAATGGAAATGTTTAAAAGTCTACCCGTCGGAGAGTGTTTATAATAAATTATTGTATGAAAATAGCAGTCTATAAGATGGATTGTACAGTGAGTCACTATTTAAAAATTCAATTTATCAACATTGGATGAAAGATGGAAAGGACATCAGCCATAATGTCAGCAATGGTTATCTTAGGTAATGGGATTACAGGCAATTTGGGGTTTCCCACCCACTCTGCATTTTGTCATGTTTCCAAAGTGTCTGCATTAAGGATGCATTAGCTTTGTAATTAGGGGAAACTGACATTTCTCCCTAAGTTACCATCTACTTAAACAAATAGATGTCTGCCTTGAAAAGAACACTTTAAGAACATCATATACTGTATTCTGAGTAAACCAGTAACTCAGTTTGCCTCTCTTCTACACTCAAAGCACTCTGTGATTCCTTTTATACATGACCGCATTGTCCTCTGCCTTGTAAGAAAGCTATTTCTGTGTATGTCTATCCCCTCCACTGTGCCTTCCTTGAGGTCATCTTCCTGCCTGATAGAGTGTCTTACACACGGTGAGCACTCCAGTATTTATTGAATCGAATAGAAATTAATTTGTAATTCTCACCACAAGCCCATTTTATTTCTATTGATTAAAAAAAATACAAAACCTTTTCTAAATTAGTGATACAGAAATTTTTCTGAAACAGCAAAAGTCCAAATCAAAAGAAACACAAAAAACCACTTCCTCACTGACTTCAGTTTGCAATTTGCTTCTAGCATCAACCTTGTTCCAGAATCGAATGAGATCATCATCCTTCACCAACCTCCTGACCTTCCCCCCTTCTGGGCCAGGTAATAAACTGCTTCCAGGGGCGCCTGGGTGGCTCAGATGGTTAAGCGTCTGCCTTCAGCTCAGGTCATGATCCCAGGGTCCTGGGATCGAGCCCCGCATCCGGCTCCCCGCTCGGCGGGAAGCCTGCCTCTCCCACCTCCACTCCCCCTGCCTGTGCTCCTCTCTCACTGTGTCTCTCTCTGTCAAATAAATAAATAAAATCTTTAAAAAAAAAAAAAAAAACAACTGCTTCCAGAACCTCGAGCCTGACACTCTGACTTTTCAAATTCATTCTCATTGATGGTGTGCTTTCTGACTTTTCAAATTCATTCTCATTGATGGTGTGCTTTCTTACTCAGCTACTATAAAATGCCGGCATTTTAGTGGCAAATAAAATAGAGGCAAAGTATGATTAGAAGAATGCCTTATGAATTCCAACTCCACAAATCCAGACAGTGCATCTGTTTATTTTTGGCAGAAATTTTGAATTTGATGATGTTTTTAAGGAATTCATGTTTATGATAGCAATATGTTATATAAGGCAGCTCCATAGGATAACTTGCTTTATTTTACTCATTATTATTCATCTGTACAGTTTATAATATATACAGTACTCAAAATATACAGCTATACTTTATTTTATTTAAAAGATTTTATTTATTTATTTGACAGAGACACAGCAAGAGAGTGAACACAAGTAGGGGGAGCGGGAGAGGGAGAAGCAGGCTTCCCGCAGAGCAGGGAGCCCGATGCGGGGCTCGATCCCAGCACCCTGGGATCATAACCTGAGCTGAAGGCAGACACTTAACGACTGAACCACCCAGGTGTCCCTACAGCTATACTTTAAATTCTTATTCTAAAGTTTATGCTTTAAGTGAATATTCTAAGGTTTAGAATATGATTCCTTTTATTTTCATTTATTTTTTTAGAATATGATTACTTAACCTTTTCACTAAAACATTACTTCTTTTTATTTGAAATTTATAGTGCTTTGCTAAGTAAATCTATCTTATCATAAAATCTTTGAAATGGTTGGAACATTACATTAAAATTACAATTTTATATTCTTTTTGTTTTTGTTTCTCTTGAACAACCAGCTGCCTTTTCCAAGTTAAGCTTGCCACTAAGAAATAAAAAATACAAACTATTCACTTCCTTTTAAATGATCCCTCTCTACCTGGGACCCACAGGGTTTTCAAACTAATGTATTTTTATTCTTATTAATAATTCCAAACATGACTGAGCAACATATATGTCAGATACCTTTCAGATACAGAAGAAATACTTTCAAGCTCAATAGACCCCTTTTAAACCTGACTGACAAGTTACAGACATTAAGAGGAATAGGGGCCCTAATCCTAGAGAATTTGTTTTATTGTATTTGTGCCTAAAGTGGAGGGTTGGATGTAAGTTATCTGAATAACTGTTTCAATTATTTTAAATTAGACATACACATACAAAAAGATTAAATAAAGGAACATTGATATGAGTAAGTACCATTCCATTTTATGTTGTGCGGAATGTTGGTGGTATTGGAATGGAGAAAAATAGTACAATTTGATATGGCCCATTTGTTACTGGTATTTAATAATAAAGGTCATAAAGCATTTAATTGAACTTTGAATTAGAGAAGCAATTTACCCCAACATTTATAATATGTTTTAATACTTGGAAGAAGCAGTTCTTATTCTCTTCTCATTTCCATTAATCAAATGCTCAAAGGTTGCTGTTTCTGCAATTTGCAAGCAAGAGATGGGTGATCTCTTTGAAATGTATAATAATCCTATACTTGCAGCCACCACCATAGTCTTATGCCACCAACACACTTGATAGAAAAATCCCCTAGCATGACAGTCATCTCTCTCTAGGTATCACTAGATTGGGGAGAGTGGCAGAATTTGCTAATAGTTTCGTAACATTTTATAAGAAATACATATTAATGCACACAGAGGGTTCACTACCATCAGATTTTATAATATGTATTCATTTCAGTACTCATTTTCGTGATTCTAAAAAAAAAGTGCCTGTTCTATTAGTGGACCAACTTTCATTTATATTTCTGAAAGTAAACAGAACTATGTGGCAAAACTCGCTGCCATCATCCATTTTTAGCACAAGGCACAGCCTACAGTTGTTAGTGCCAACAGCGACATCTACTGGTGAGTTTGGTACAGGACTGTTAAAACCCGGATTCTGTAGAAACGGACTCTTTGATTTAAAATGTGCTAAATATTTTTTCTTACAGTGAAGAAACACAATGTTTTTATGACATCAACTCTTGTGCAAAGGAATGTGGATATGAACAGTACAGATCAAGGTATGTAGTTTATTACAAGAGCCTCTGAAATTTTACATTTTACGTTTATATTTGAATTTGTTGTGTGTGTGTGTTGGGGTCTGGAGTTAGGGCCAAGTGACAAAACGTGAAAAAACAAATTTGGTAAGCCAAGTCCCATGGCCAAAATGAATAGGTATTGGGTAAAGGTGAGGGCAGAAGTAAGCATTAAGCAATTCACTGGCTATTTTGACATTGATCAGTTAACATTAATCCCTCATTTAATGATAACTTTAGAAAACAAACATTAAATTAGTCAAAAATATGGAGGAAGAAGTATTTCACTAAAGATATATTGACTCTTTAATTCTGTTCTTTTAAGGTCCTGTGAAACATTCTGAACATGTCCTAAGGCCTGCTATTTTGCAGCCACCTCAAGCTCAAAGGTGTGAAAAAGTAAGAAAAACATTTGGACACAATACCTTGGAATCCTGCAAGACTAAGGAAAAAACAAAAAATAAGGTAAGAAAACCTCCTATGGTGGGATTGACATCAAGTTTCCATCTTTCATTTAGTAGATTATTGTGGGCTCTACATTCCGAGTTAGGGGCTGCCTGACTTTTGTTCTGTTGCTGAAGCAGACTATAGATAGCAAACAGCCCTCGGTGAGCTAATGAAAGTTGTCCTCTTAAATTGGAGAGTTGTTCCTAGGAACTAGTTTTGTGGTTTCTCCTAAGCTGTAAAGTTGAGGCCCTTTTGGTAGAAACCTCTGGGCTCCTGTTCTAGTACACTGACCCCACATGAGAACAGGGGGAGCAATGAGATGGCCAGGACCAGGAACCACAAGTCAAAAAAGGAACAGAAGTTTTCTGCATCCCCAGCTGGTCGACATCCCAGTGTGGCTTTGCCAGTTTAGGTCACACCGGGGATCCATCCAGACCCATCTTCATGGATAACAGGAGCAGAGGACTACCTGCACGGAGCTGGGAATTGGGAGGACTGGGGAAGCTTCTGAAGACAGAGAAGAAGTCTCCCTTCCAATGGTTGTGGGTG
Organism: Neomonachus schauinslandi; assembly: GCF_002201575.2. Classification (NCBI taxonomy): domain Eukaryota; kingdom Metazoa; phylum Chordata; class Mammalia; order Carnivora; family Phocidae; genus Neomonachus; species Neomonachus schauinslandi. The sequence continues at coordinate 122,770,400 of NC_058409.1, forward strand.
GCTGAATCCCTCACTGTGGGCCTTTCTAGGGAGACTGATTGTCATTTTGCTCAAGCCATGCAGATATGGGTTTGGGGATATTCTGTTGCCGTGTCTTCCAGAAGCCAATACTTGAGAGGAATGGCACCCAAGATTTTCAGAGTAATTCCATCGTTCATTTGTTTCCAGCTGGACTGTGGAGGGTTGGTCACCTGTTTTGTTTTGTTTTTCCATACTGAACATGAAGACAGGGACACATGGAAATTAAAAATACCAGTCATTTCATCAATGCAATGAAAAAAAAAATCAGATTGGTACTAATCCTACCTCTGTCCATATTTAACTTAGGTTTACATTCTTGGACAAAGCACCCAATCTTCTCTTTTTAACAGTGAAGTGAGAGAGTTGAACTTGGTCAGCATTTGACAACGTTTTTGTAATTCCAAACATTTTTGTAAGATACGATCTCATGAGACTCATTATGAATTTTAAAAATCATTTCATTATTTCTGCATGGCATATGGCGTGATTTTTAAGTAAAACATATTTTAAATTTCAAATCAGGAGATTATTAAATGTTTTTGTTTAAATATAACCTAGTAATCATAACCATATTACATAAATTCTCACTTTTATCCATTTAATAAGTGATGCATGTTGTTTAATTTGTGTTAAGGTATGTAAGAAAAAGTATGGATGTGTTGACTAATTTCTAAAATGTTATTATGTTGCATATGATTTTGGAACAGGATGTACTATAAATTATAGATTAAATTTTTTGTTACATGTTATGATATAAAAAGTAAATCAACATTTCTTCTTTGGCATGGCTTATTGAAATATTGCATTATGTATTTTAAAAATAAAATTTATTAATATTTTTCTTGCATTTTCCTTCTAAATGATAAAGAATAAGAGAAATTTTCAGGTAATTATTTGTAAGCATTTCTTCTTGAATAAATCTATCAAACATATGAAAGTACTTTTTCCTATTTAGTGAACAGCTTAACTGTATGTGCCCATTATTGAATTTTCTCTAACAATGACCTTTGAAGAGTTAAAGACATACTATATAAAATGCAATGTAAGAACTCTGACAAAATAATGAAACTTATAGATGTAGGGAAAATTATCTCTAGGTGAATTTCATAGAACTATTATTTTCATGTTCCTTAATGACTTGTATATAAAATCAGAGCAATTTTTATTCATTGTCATTAATCAATGGTCACTTATTATGTATAATTTAAATAATATATGCCTAATAAAAACTGTTTTAAGTACAAAGGAGTAAAAACTACCATTTTGGCTAAGAGATAAATCATCTGACTGAATCATGAGCATGCACTTTGATCTCTGCTAACCAACAACATATATTCTCTTCATACATACTTCTCAGCTCTCAAATTCTGTTATAAAGGGAAAAATGCTCAAAATTATTTTTATTGATTGGTATAAAATTGAAGTGGAAACAGACTCCAACTACCTTTAAAGATATGAACTCCTTGCAACATCTTTGCAAACCCCTGCTGGGGGAAGGGAGGTGTTCATAAAACATTGGAGATACTAGATCCGATCATTTAAGGGCTCCTTCCAGTTCTAAAATTGCTCACGTCTTCATTTATACATTAATCAGGTAATGTACATTTGCATATACATCAGACAGAGTAACTAGTTGATTAAGTCACCAGTCAAAAATTTTTAGATGAAGAGATGAATGGGATTTCCTCTAATGTTTAATGACCATGCTGGTGAAGCTCTTAGGGTGTTTTCGGGATTAAATAGTCCTGAAGGATATATCTACGAAGCTAAAAATGAGAATTAACTCCATGTGGCTAAAAAGATAAAAGTAACAAAAGGAGGTGCGATTTCTAAATATGATGGCAAAGGGTATAGTCCCTGATGTCAGACAAACCCTGGCTCTGAGGTCAGCCCATTCCTGGTTGCCCATACCTGGCCAAGTTATTTAAACTCATTAGGTCAGTTTACTCATCTGTAAACTATAAAATGTGGATGACAGACATACAACCTATATAGAGATGTTGTGAGGAGTAAATGAGGTAATGTACAAAAAATGCTTGGGGAAGTACTTGAACATAGTAACTTTTCAACACATTTAACTGTAACTATGTTTCCTCGTCGGATGCTCCTCCCTTAAGGCAATTGAAAGGAACTTTCTGATGGATTGCCTTTCTTTCAGATTTCTGAGGGGAACTCTTCTTTGCTAAGTGAAAATTTACCAAGTGCCAGAATTTCAGTCCAGCTGACTACTAACCAGAATTGTTTAGGTGTTACATCAGTAGGGTAAGTTAATGATGAAGACATAGAAAATATATCCTTTTATTCTTGCTTTCTTTTATCATTATAATCATTTATGGAAAATAGCTTTCTGATATTGCACAGACAAATTGCTAAGATTTCTTTTTTTTAAGATTTTATTTATTTATCTGAGAGAGAGAGAACATGAGCTGGAGGAGAGGCAGATGGAGAGGGAGAGGCAGACTCTCCACTGAGCAGGGAGCCCGATGTGGGGCTTGAACCCAAGACCCTGGGATCATGAGCTGAGCCAAAGGCAGACACTTAACTGACTGAGCCACCCAGGTACCCCAAATTGCTAAGGTTTCTATTTGAGATTTTATAAAGGACACAAGTTTACAATGTTTTTCAAAACGTCTCTAATATTTAAAGATTATCATATTAATATTGGATTATCTCCATTGCTTTGTTGACTTGGGTGAGAATATTTCAAAAACATACAGTTAAATTTTTAGTTAGGAATTAATTATCTGGCTGATAGATTAGCCTTCCCCTTCTGTGGTGTTCTTCCCCCCCCCCCCGCCCCCGCCACTGCCATTTTTCATTATTTTGGGTGTTATTCCTTATTTATTGACATACATTGGATAGACAACAAAGAAAACAGTATAAATGTACAAAATGAAAGTTAGTATTTACCGGTATCACCAGCAATGAAGGCATGTTTGATCTGAGGGAAGATTAAACTGAGCCATAGATACAACCAGACTCACATGATTAGGGCCCATGTGAGTACCACAGCTCTTACCTATGGTGCACACTGGGGGTACAGTGGGGACCCCAGAGCACATTGGCCTACAGATAGACAGCTGCATATCTTTGAGTTTCTCATCATGCAAAACACTTTTAGCAACAACAACAAAAAAGTTCCAGGAGGAAAAAAACCCAAATTAAACAAAAGCCCACTCAAGTATAACTGACAAGATAGATTGGCTGTGCTTTTGCTCCGGAGACCTCTGGTAGCTGGGAGCATTGGCCAATTGGGGAAGAGGACAGAAGAAATGGGAGATTGGAGAGGCTGTGCTGGAAAAGCAAGCAGATAAGGTCTGGGCCAGCCCCTGGTTGATCACACAGCCTGAACAGTGATGGGCATGACATGTGTTTGGACTGGTCTCAATTTGTGCTGTCACAGCTGTCAACTATTTTAAATATCATCCCCAGGAGTACCTCAATTTTTCCTTCATTTCTCAGTGGCTGCAGATGAACAAGAGTTAGCTATTTTTGTGCTTTACATAAATCTGTTAAATCTTCCGGTTATTTCATGTGCTAAGATCTATCATGGCTTTATCCATATATTTCAAATCGCAAATGTTCATTTCTTTTCCTTAGATGTCAACCAAATGAAGATAAGTATTCTTTTAAAAGCTGCAGTTCTGATTTTGTGTTTGGAGAAAACATGGTAGAAAGAGTTTTGGTAAGAATTTTGGCATTATAAAGAATTATAAAAGATGTCACTTTGAGTTTCTGGAGGCATATTAATTAAAACAATGTTAAATTGGAGCATACTTTAACTCCTGAGTTCGAAGGCACGTTTTCCTTCTTTAACCAGAAAGATTCTCCTGGGAAGCAAGTTCTAGTTGTTAGAATAATAGGCAGGAACCCACAGAGGAAGGGAATTGTATAATTATGACATTATTACTGATGAGAAATATTAAATAGTTCTTTGACATGTGTTACACCCAAGGTACCCAAGGAAATCCCAGAATTATCTAAAATAGATGAGCTTAACTGGTAATGATATTTTAATATCAGGTTTTCGATAGCATCTTTCATAACAAGATGCACTTAAAATCATTTGCCAATTTTTTCTTGTTAACCACAACCCTCCCCTTCAAGCTTTTATAGTGAAAAACATTATCATAACTTTTTTTTTTTTTTGCAGGCTTTAAGAGGAAAATCATAGTACTTTACTTGCCTAGGGAAACATACTTGCCAAGTGGAAACCCCTAAGGAGTTTTACCAGCATCCCTATTTAGTATTGGGCGTCCTCCTGCATGAGGTGGTTGCCCCTCTGCCCTCCACAGCTAGCATGCATTAGGACTACTAGTTACATCAAGGATCCAGAGGAGGCTACACAGATTTTAAAACCTGCATAGAGGCTCAGAATAACAAAGGACCAACTCATGAGGTCTGTCTATTCCAAGTTTTTTAGGGCTTTCACAAATCAATCCCTTTTAAGACTTGGTTTATTCTACACCCCCCTCAGGCTAAACCCAAATTCCAAGAGTAGTGTCATAGCTTTTTAGCTTAGGGGCACCCTCTGTCACTCTCAAGATGAAGGGTAACTCCACAGTTCTAAAGCTGTTGATCCACATCTTTGGATCTGAACCAGAATGGACCAACTTCCAGAGTGAAGTTCTAGGCGATACATTTAGGCACATTTCTTCCATATTGTTTAGTCCTAAATTTGGCACTACATTAACCACAGCTTCTGTAAGATGTCACAAACATAAATAAAATACTTTCCAAGCTTCACAGGATCAACTTTAACACCCAATTCAACTTAACAAACATGTTTTGTGTTCTTATGATGTCTAAAGCTCTGGCGTTGGTCTCAAGTTTGGCTATGTATTAACAATCATCTCGTGAATCTCTAAAGGATTCAGTATGCCTGAGCATTTCCCCAAACCGATTAGATCAGAGTCTCTGTGGGTGAGGCTAGGTGTCAGGTGATTTGAATGTACAGCCAGGATTGAAAAACACCTGGGTGAGTGGTTATGCAAAGCGAAAGGGAGACACTGTGCTCTAGAGGTGCTTATAATCTAAGGGGAGACAGAGACATACCTGAGCAAATGAACTACAGTTGGGATTAGAACTTTGCTTTGAGGAGGTACCGGAATACATTTCCTGTGCGCACTTTCAATCTGGTTTGCAAAGGAAAACTGAGCTTCCTGTCTCTTTAAGATGATAACATCCTAGGCCAGCAGGAGCTGTAGCGATCACTTGTATGTGTCCTCTGCTTAATCCTATAATCCCGTGACCTTGTGATCTGGGGGTCAGAATGCCCTCCTGACTCGTGTGCTGACCATGCGCTGTTCCCGAGAGTCATGAAACTTTCTGTGCCTTCCTGTTCATTTTCTTAAAATGGAAATAATCACACTCATCTCTACCAATTTTAGCAGAATATCTTAAAATATCCAGTTAAATAATGTGGAAGAGTTTTGAGTTCATAAAGGAAAAGACAGAAAACCCAGTTCTGAAGTACTGTTAGAATCCCTCTGTTCTGCGGGGGATCTCCGGGATCATAAATGGCCCAGCAGTTACTCGCTCTTTCTTCACAGGCCTTGGTTACAGCACCTGGGCAGGGCCCCAGGTGTGCTGCCTTAAAAGCGATTTTTGGCAGAAATTGTCTTAGAGGAAAAATTAAGATGAGCTCTGAGGCAGTGAGTGGGTTCTCTGGGTAACTTGTATGATTATTTTGGATAGAGAGTGAGGCACTGGGAATACTGAAATACCTTGAAACAGAGATGAGAGTTGCAACTCCTTTGAGGCATCAGGGTGGTCTGGTGGTAGCACGGAACAGCTGCTACCTCCTTTTGGGTCTCTAAACCTTCTCCCCTTGTCCCTGGAATGAGATCCCACCTGAAGTAGGCTGGTGGTAAGCAGATTACGCTTCCTGAGGATCAGGGCCAAGGTCCTGTGATGTGATAGGAAGGATTTCCCCGTAGAGCACATTGGGAACCCAAAACAAAAACATCGCGGTAGAGTTTGCCGTGTTGAAGTAGATGAAAGAAAGGTAACTTTTGGCTTACAGCAAATATATAGGGATACAATTCTGTAATACATCTTTTTGCCTCACCCAGGATACTCAACATCTCACCCAACCTCAACTCGAAAATGACTCAAACACCAGGGAAAAACCATTCAAATCCACTCTAGAATTTCCTGTCAACTCTCCAAATTCAAGTAAGAATTATGTCATTTGTAAAAAAAAAAAAAAGATTCAACTAGTGTATTTCCTGTTTTCCCATGTCATTTGTTTAGTATCCATAAAATACAAAAACAATAACGCAGTGCTTTAAAACTTTTTGGTAAAGATTAAAGCATACAAATATGGTTGTATGATACATAAGCTTAAACATTTTTTACTTGAGCACATGAGAAATCATTAAAGAGATTTATCTAAACTCGAGTAGTTTCACTTTTTGGGAAACACTCATTATTTTTGTTTTGTTTTTCAAAGATTTTGTTTATTTGAGAGAGAGAGTGCACGCGCGCGTACTCACGCACAAGCAGAGGGGAGGGGCAGAGGAGAAGCAGGCTCCCCGCTGAGCAGGGAGCCCAAGGTGGGGCTCGATCCCAGGACCCCGAGATCATGACCTGAGCCAAAGACAGACACTCAACAGACTGAGCCACCTGGGCGCCCCGGGAAACACTCATTGTTATAAAAAGCTTAGGAGACCTGTATATTAATGGGGACAATAAAGAGCTTTTACAGTAGAGAAAAAGGGGGTCTTTTATGTATCTTTTCCCCCCTATTTTTTTCTTAGGCACAGACTCTATTAAAAATATATCCCTAATTGAATCAGCTGCTGCTTTCTCTTCTAAGCCATCACCCAAATGCTTGCTGGAGAAAATTGATGTTGTAACAGGGGAAGAAGCAGAGCATAATGTGTTAAAGGTCTGTATACCACACGTTGCTCTTTCTGGCAGCACGTCTGTACATGAAGTCAAGTTTCTATAAGCAGGAACCCCTTTAAAAATAAAGGCAGAAGTATAGTTTTCATTAGGACGGAGCTGCTTCAATAAAACTGTGAGGGGCTTCCAAAGACTAAGCCAATAGTTTGTTGTATTCATACGTTAGTATGTATAATTTTCAGGAAGATGGATTATTGGGTTTACAAGCATTCACATTAGTCTTTTAGAAAGAAGACAGCCAGGCATCCTGTCTTAAAATTCAGACCTAATTTTTATACTTTTCATGCCTACTTTTATAATCAGTGCTATCATCCTATGAAAATTTCTACTTACCCTGGACATTTTTAAATGATAAGATGAATAGATTTCAGTTCAAGATAATAAAAAAATTCTGTCTTTCTTTGAAAAGTTCTTTTATGTAAGTTTTGGATTTCATATAAAGCAAGACTTTCACAGATATAATATACAGTATCATACATAGGATTTGAATGTTGAGTGGTCTATCAGCCGAGGCACATGAAATGTAATTACTATGACATAATGGTTTTTCAACAAGGTGCAGATTTCCCTTTCTCCTTCTCCATCTGCTTTTACCCCCAAATCTCTCCATTTCTCTTCTCTTCTCCCATGATTTACTGATACATTTACTATACAAGTGTGCTTCTAAGCATAACTCTCAGATCATCTTAAACCGAGGTTAAGTGAAATAATTGCTAGGGGTGAGGTCCTGGCATGCTATATTTTTAACAAGTCATCTGGGTGATTCTTGTACACAGTAATATTTAATTCTGGTAAGCATTAAATTATAGTACGGTGCTCTGTAGTACCACATCCTAGTTGCCGTATTCCTCAAAAAATTTTAAGCATGCAAATAGTTTCACTAATCCTTTACTTTCACATAAGTCACATAGCTCAAATAACATTAAATTTCATTTAAAAGTTGGTACATATAAATATATTGTTAAGTGAAAAATCTGATGCAGAAAGTATGGTATTCTACCATTTATAGAAAAAATAAGGGACATATGTATCGGCATGTATATACATACAAATATCTCTAGAAGGATAAACAAAATATTAGCAACAGCGATCACCTGTTGCAGGGGGTAGAAATTGACAGATGGAGAAGTAGGGTTGGGAAGGACTTTCCATTTTGTACATCTTTTTTGCTTTTTGATATTTGACCTATTCAAAAATTGCGTGTTTTAAAAGTTAAATTTTTAAAGCTGGTTTACAAATCATTAAGAGAGGTTATTCTGGTAAAGTCAGACAAAGAAAAGTATTACAGCATAGGAAAGGAATCACTTCAAAAAAATTTTTTTTATATATTTGACATTTAAAAAAATTGTCCTTTAGATCAACTGCAAGCTTTTTATATTCAACAAAACAACACAGTCCTGGATTGAAAGGGGCAGAGGAGCTTTGAGGCTGAATGACACAGCGAGCAGTGATTGTGGAACATTCCAGTCAAGACTAAGTAAGGAATCATTTTGTAAAGCAACCCACTCTTTCTCAGAGTAAAATTACCAGTAGGTACACATCATTTTCTGGCAATGTGCTATCAAAGAGTCAACAAATCAGTCTGTTGAAAACAATGTTGTTTCTAATGTACTATAGCAGCTTCCTGTTTAGAGCAGCCTCTGGTTCTGCCTCTATCACTGACTAGTGACCTTGGACGAAGTACTTAATCTCTCCCTGCCCTAGTTACATCAGTTTCAAATGGGGAGAATAGTACTCCATGACTTACTGAGCAATTGTGAGAATTCAGTGAGATAATGCACTTAAGCACCTATGAGCAAGCCCAGCACACACCTCAACAGTAATCTCCGTATTATTTAAAGGCCATACATAGGATGACATCATTTTTGAAGGAAAAATAGTTTTTCTAAAAGAGAATATCTGCCCTGTTGTTTATTCTTGGCATTCTAAACATGGCATGTGGGTTGGGATGAAGGGTCAGATTCCTAGGAAATAAAGGTGTGTGGTTACTGAATCCTGTGTGTGGTTACTGACATCCAGAGTGATGGTGAGAATCTGGAGTCAATCAAACTGAAACACTCAGAAAGTTTTTGGCATCTGAAAAGACACACTGGGCATTGTTCAGAGGCCCAAACTGAAAGTGAGAGCCCTGGGCAGGGCCAGTAGGTTTACTGGTCAACACTGGGCAGGCAAAGCTGTGGAGGGGACTACTGGTAGAAGTTGGATCCATGTATACGGATGTTTATTGAGCTTCAGATATCAAGCTCAAGAAACCAGCGAGGACTAGAACTCACACTAAAAGAATAGGAACCGTGTCTTCAGTTCTATAACTGGCAAACAGGTTTCTAAGTAACCCAACCAAATATTATTCCCAAGGCAGGTGCTAGTTGTTTTCTACTCTTGTTCAATGCCAGTCTTTCCACTGCCTGCCAAAATTTGTGATGCATGGTGTTTACATTGCTGGGTAACCTGATTGTACATTTTATGTAGTATACCATGATCACCTTTCCACATCAGTAGTTATCTTTCTTCCCAGTTCTTAATGGGTTCATAGTATTATCTTGAATAGCCATGTCATTTTTAAACTAATTTAGCTAATTTCATTTTTTGAATGCCTAAAGCCAAGTTTTCTCCATTGTAAACAATTCTTGGATAAATATTCTTCAGACCACTAGATCCTCAAAGGAGTTCTAAAATTTTAATCATTTTTTAATATTATAGTAAAAAAAAATAATTCCGGCTTTTAAGCTAAAATTAGTCCTCCAACATAATAAAGCTCAATTTGAAAACCAACTTATAATCAAGCCAAATTACAATGTAATAGTGAAAATACAGTCTGAAAAACCACTGAAAGATTTACTTTGCTTTCAAAAATGGCAAATTCCCCAGAAGGTCAAGTAATCAACTGTTCTGTAGTCTTATATATTCACCTTCCCATTTTAGTTATGCGCAATCAAGGCAGCCTGAGGCTGATCCTCAATAGCAAACTCTGGGCTCAAATGGAGATTCAAAGAGCGAACCACAAAAATTTGCGAATAACAGCTACTGATTTAGAAGACTATAGCATCAAAGTGTTTTTAATTCAGGTAAGTAACAGATTACAGTGATAGAGAATTATCCTACTATATTTCTAGATCGCTGCAATTGCTAAATTGTTTAATTTCATTGTAACCTGCACCACTGGCAAAAAACAAAAAACAAAAAAACAAACTTCAGCCATTCATTTTGGTTGTTTACAGTTTAATATAAGACCTAAATTTTATATGGAAATTTACAGATTAACACCAAAATCTATAGTAATCAATTGGTATATGTCCCAAGACATTTGTACTGATATATGCTTCAAACCTCCTCATTTTTCTTTACCATTATGTGTAATGGTATTACAAATTATGTCAACAATCTTACTAAGTTACCAAAGGGACTGTTGTCAAGACTGGCTCCTAGGAGTCCAGTGGAATACACAGCCCAGTGCTTATACTGAATGCTGAAATTCAGAAGGCTTTGAGATCACTGGAAAGGAACCAGTGAGAAATGGAAAAACACAGGGCTCGTAAGTCAAAACAACCAGTCCAACAGCACATTCCCATTCTGGACATGAGTCAGTCTCCAAGGTAACAGGATGGGAGCACAGACTTAGCTTTTCCCGGCAGCAGGAATGCTTGACCTCAAATACAAGATCCAGGCACAAAAGAGAGAGATCTGGCAGGGATCAAACCAGAAAAAAGGTTAGGTTTCCCACATGGGCTGAGACCCAGAAGACTGGAGCAGACTGAGTACTCACATGACTCAGGCAGAAGGTAACAGTACAAGTAAATTAGTTCCCATAGTAATGGAAATGGAAATGGAATGGAAAGTAACGGGGAAAAAAAGTTGCCAGGTGCCCAATGATGAAAAACCAAAGGTTTTATTAACTACCAGTAAGGGCACTGTTAGGTGTAAGTGATGTTGAGTATTGAGATGTTAGAGTAAGATAATGCCCAAATGTTGTTTACCATCGAGGGAGACAATCCCTGATACTCTGCCAGGCTGGATCCCCTGGCTTTGAGCAAGTAAAGCAGCCTGCCTGTAGCTGATACTAAGATTGAGACCATTAGCTAAGATGAGATTCTGCTGTTCAGTATCTGACCCACGCTGGCTCCATAAATTGTAGGATATCTGCTAGAGATAAGCCAGCTAAATGCAAATAAAAATCACCCCAAATCCATTCCCAGGCATGGTCATTACGAACATTTTTCTTATATTTTAGCATATATGTGTGTGCACACATATGTATGTATTGAACAAACTGTATGGTCTTCAGGTAGGTTATTTAGATTCTTTAACTTGATTTTACTCATCTGCCAAATAAAGATAATAATAATTTACTTTATAAAGTGGTTGAATAGATTAGAATGTGAATATTTGATTATGAAGTACACATAGGTAACCTTTTCACTCATCAATGAGTCATTTTCCTGTCATTAAGTAGTTCATTTTTTGAAAATTTTTTTAATAAGCGAAAAGAATTCTATTATGCACCCTAATTTATTCCATTAATTCCACTTTGTTAAATACTTAGGTAATTTACTGCCTTTCATTATTAAAAATTCTGCAAGAAAGATGTGAGGAATTCTCTGTGTACATACATGTTAATTTTCTTCGGATAAGGTTTTGACTTGTCTTGACAAATTTCTCTTCAGAAAGACTGAATCAATTTTCATTCTCTCCAGCATTTTCTTATGGTACTTCCTGGGAATTATCATTCTTTTAAGCACAGAGAATTTGTTATTCAAAAAATATATCATTGTGATTTTATTTTTAATTTCTTGTTCTGAATTCCTTGAATGAATATATCTGAATGAATTTGGCAAAAGGCAATATATTGACCAGTGGAAGACATATTTAAATTTTAATGTTAGAAAGTCAAGGTGGCAGACTAGTATTTATATTTCAATTACAAATACTCTTGCAATATTTATTAACTTACTAAGGAAAAATTACACCTTTGCACATAATGTAAAAAATGAAATCAGTCAAGAGTCAACAATTATTTTCTCAACATCTACTATATAATATTTAGCACAATATGAGGAACAAAAATATTTTATTTAACTTATAGTTATTTTCCCCCCAAAGTAATTAAGGGAACTTAAGAACATGCAAATGAAAAAATATAACTCGGGGTGCCTGGGTGGCTCAGTCATTAAGTGTCTGCCTTAGGCTCAGGTCATGATCCCAGGGTCTTTGGATTGAGCCCAGCATTGGGCTCCCTGCTTGGCGGGAAGCCTCCTTCTCCCTCTCCCACTCCCCTTGCTTGTGTTCCCTCTCTCGCTGTGTCTCTCTCTGTCAAATAAATGAATAAAATCTTGAAAAAATATATATATAGGGCGCTTGGGTGGCTCAGTCGTTAAGCGTCTGCCTTCGGCTCAGGTCATGATCCCAGGGTTCTGGGATCGAGTTCCGCATCAGGCTCCCTGCTCATTGGGGAGCCTGCTTCTCCCTCTCCCTCTGCCCCTGCTTGTGTCCCCTCTCTCGCTGTGCCTCTGTCAAATAAATAAAATCTTTAAATATATATATATATACATATATATATATAACTTAAGACCCTTCTCCCAAAAAGTTGGCATGTAGTTTGTTCAACCCTCATTTCTTGGGTTTGAAAAGTAAGACAGCTTTCTGGAGGGTTAGCAAAGAGAATAATTTACCTAGATTCTCTGCGAAATTGTGAAAAGATACAAAAATGTAAACCACTGCCATGTTACCTTAAAAGAGCACTGACTTTGATGACAAAGATCTGGGATGCGAGCCCAACCAATCTGCTGACTAGCTAAGTACACTCAAGCAAGTCATTGTACCTTTCTGAGCCTTCATCTCCTCATCTGTAGAGGCATGGGGGAAATGAGAATATACTGAATACTTGTACTGGGTGCTTTTGCTAATATAAGTGAAATAAATAATTCACTCATGCTTTCATTGTAAGGATTGAATAAAAAAGAGTGTAGTAACCATAACTGTTATAACACTGTTATTGTCACCATCATTTTTTATATTAACAGCATCCATGAAAACAGCATAGAAAAGTACTGAGAGCAAAGACTTCTGATGTGTTTCTTTTTTTTTTTTTTAAAGATTTTATTTACTTATTTTTCAGAGAGGGACAGAGAGACAGAGAGAGCACAAGCAGGGCGGAGCGGCAGGCAGAGGGAGAAGCAGGCTCCCCGCTCAGGAAGGAGCCCGATGCGGGACTCGATCCCAGGACCCTGGGATCATGACCCGAGCCAAAGGCAGATGCTTAACTGACTGAGCCCCCCAGATGTTCCTTCTAGGTGTTTCTGATACAATATCATAAGGGTGGCTCTGTGGCACAATGGCCGGCACTCTGAGCTTCTATGCTGCAATATTATAGATTGCTCTAATGAGCTCTGCTCTTTCACTGAGCTGTGAGGCTTGCATGGGACATCGAAACGCAGTCATGTAAAGGAAAGGTGGTCTTTTGTTTCATCCACCCTACAATTTTCTACAGTGTAAAACAGTGGAGGAAGGATAGTCTTCAATTCAAATAGAAATTTTAAATCACAAAATTTCATTTCTCAGTTTAAAATGCACAAATTGGGACCTGTTATAAAATTATTCACTTTCGGATTCAATTTGCTTCAAGATGAATGGCTTTTTACTCTTTAATTTTTAGGGTTATTTATATTCTAGATTTATGTCATATAATTCTTTCCTTATTAATAGTTGATTAAAAATCTCTAAAATGTGGCTATTATTAAGTTATTTCTACTCCTAAGATTTTATTTATTTATTTATTTTGAGGGAGAGAGAGGGCAGGGGGAGGGCAGAGGGACAGGGGAGAGAGAATCTCAAGCAGACTCACCCTGAGTGCGCGAAGCCTGACATGGGGCTCGGTCTCACGACCCTGAGATCATGATCTGAGCTGAAATCAAGAGTCGGCTGCTTAACTGACTGAGCCACCCAGGTGCCCCTATTTATATTCTTAACAACTTAATTTTCCTCATGCAGGCCAGTGCCAAAGACACAGGATGTCTGTATGCAGCAATACATCATCGGCTGGTTGCACTTCGAAGCTTCAATAAACAGAAAGATGTAAATCAAGCTGAAAGCCAGTCAGAAACAAGCCTCCAACAATTAAACTGCGAAAGCTGTGATGAGGATGAGGATGATTTCATCCAAGTCACTAAAAATAGATCAGGTAAATAGCTTTTCTTTTCTTAGGTCAGCTGTTTAAGAAAGAAATCTTCTGCACAATCCTAATATATGAAATAGATTTTTGTAAAGTGGAACTAATCTGTTTAGAGTGGATGGGAATTAGAGTCCTAGCTCTTTGGATCAGAGGAATGGGTTTGTAAATCATTGTCTTCTATCTGTGGCCTTCATTATGATTTTGCCAAAAGTCATCCCCATTGTGATGCCCGTATGTCATTTGCACATAAACTTAATAAAAATACCATAAAGTCTTACACTGATACACTGAAACTAACCCATTTGTTTCTCTTCACATGGTCTCATTTTCCTATTATTGGCTATAATAGAAGAAATTATAAATATATCATAAAGGTAAAAACACATTGCAATGGAGCCCACCAGACAAATATGGCTTGAAATACCGAAACTCTCATTTATCTCCTTTTTGGAACTGGACTGCTTTATTCTCAAGGACTTTTTTTTGCCTAGGGCAAACAGTATTATTTTTTTTATTGTGTCCGGATTCATGAATTGAGCAAGGTTGAAGTAGAACCAGTAGTTAGCAGATTTTTAGGTTTCAATGCTTATCCTGATGAGTAGATTTAAAACAAAAACTTATCATTATTTTTGGAGAGAAACATTGTCAAGGAAATAATAAACCCACCTCTGTTATATAAATGGTGCCAAGTATTTTCAGTAATAGTTTCATTTAGGCCTGAATTCTGCTCTACAGAGAATTGAGTAACATACTTATAAAGACAGTGTGTTAGCAAGCATTTTTGCAACTTTTAATCATTTTAAATCTTAAAGGTAACTTAATCATACATAATTTAAGAATCTATCAGAGTACAAGTGCAAAACTTGATGAAATATCTTCCTTTGCCTAATACTAAAAATGTAATCAAGAAGAAAAATGCACAAAATATGCAGATCAGGATTATAAACTGCTTGACTCAGTGAGCCTGAGAACTAAGTGAATATGATTTTTCTTGTCGTTCTTAAACAAATGGTTTCTTATTCTTTAAAATGTGTGAGATGCATAAATAAAATTATCTTTTATAATGTTTATATTGTCAATAATAAAATGGGGTCTATTAGAAAATGGATTGGTATCCATTAGAAATGTTAGCTTGAAATAGGATTAAATGGCAAAATTCTCTCATCAACAAAAGTCACACTTAGAAATCTATATTTTATTATATTCCATTTTAGGAAAGAGTAATATGCAACTATCCTCATACAAAATGAGAAACAATGGAAATAATGCAAAGTAAATGTCAATCATATGAACCCACCCTTCCTCTGCCATTTTTCCCTTTTCATTTAGTACTTCTCTAGGAGGTGTGGCATACAAATGCTAAACTGTTAGGAAAGCAATAAAAAGTCTGTTTTTTAAAACTTTGTTGCCCATGAATTAAGGAAGGGTTTAATTATCTGAAATGTCATGTTTAAAATTAGCAACATTTCCAAATGTTACATATAAAATGTATATTCTATATATTGCATTTCCTCACAGTAAGCATATTCATGCATATTCATGTTCAGTTGTGTTCAATATTAAATCTAATCTGAATATAACATTTTATAATATTTTAAATTTATATCACAGATCCTTCTAGGTGGACCCACAGACAGTCGGTTGCCTGTTCATGAACGCTATCTACTATAAACGTGACAACATCTACAAAAAGATTGGTCATCTTACTGAAAATACTAAGCCATCCTAACTAAATGAGAAGATCCTATTCGTTCCTTGAAGAGTTTTTACAGCACAGTTCATGAAAGATAATTTGTTGCAATTAAGATTTTTCTTTTATATAGTCTAATAATTGCAAGGTTTTATATTTTGATTATAGTGGAGAAAATGACAGAATTTAAGAAATACACAGACTTTGGAAGTTCAAAATTTATCATTTTTGAAGAAGCTAATTTAGAATAGGATTTGATAACTAATTTGGACTATTCATCACATTGGTGGATATAATAGTTCAAATAAATTTCTGGATTTCATAAATATCTAACTAAAATATTTTTTCAGTCATACATTGCCTGGTCATAAAACAAATATTTTACAAGATTTCCAGTCATTTCTTCCGAAACACTATATCTGCATGCTAACATTTCATTAAGTCATGTTTCTCTTCTGGGAAATGTGTATCTTCATTTAACCTTTGGATTTACTACTACTATAAGATTATATATTCATGGTATGAATCCCTTTAAAGATAGTGTTGTCTTGGACCTGTATCCATTGCACCTTGTGTATGCTTGACTCCAGTTCAGCATCCAATAGTTGTTGAAGGGATGAACAAAATACATTAACTATGTAACAAAACAGTAAGTATACAAAAAGTAAAATATGTTAACTTGTTCTTTGCTTTATGTAATTAGATTGTCATTAATAGTCTAATGGGTGTAGCTGTATAGAGACCTTTTAAAAAAACCAAATATATTCATATATACCCAAACGAATTTTTTTCTTAAATGCTGTTATTGTGGTAGACTGTAATAATTTCAACATTTGTGCAACAAAGTTTTGATGCTCCTCTTTTGAGATTTGTCTCAGAGACACCTTATGAGTTACACAGAAAAATTGGTGCTTCTAGGCATATTTCATTTTTCAATCCAGTTTGATCACCCCATGACTTCAAAATGACTTTTGATCATGATTCCTAAATATTCCCTTGTTAGAGGCATCTTAGTCTTCTCAGGGTGTCATAACAAAATACCACACTGTGAAGCAGTTATTTTTCACAGTTCTAGAGGCTGAGAAGTTGAAGACCAAAGGGTCAACAAAATAGGCTTATTCTGAGGCCTCTGCTCGTGGTTGTAGGCTGCTGTCATTGCCTCGCGTGCTCGCAGGACCTCTTTGTGGGAGCACGGGCAGAGAGAGAGAGCAAGCTCCCTAGTGTCTCATCCCATAAGGGCGCTAATCCCATTAGACCAGGGCCCTGCCCCCTTAAATTTATCTAACCCTAATTACCCCCCAAAGCCCCATCTCCAAATTCTATCACATTGGAGGTCAGGGCTTCAACATATACATTTGGAGGAGAACATAAACATTCAGTCCATAACTAGGGAATAGGATTTATAATTCCAAAATGATTTCTGAAGATTTTTTGAACAATGACAACATATTTGGAATAATGGGTCTAACTTCACTAAATGTTACTTTGAAGAACAATATTCATTTGGATATATACATATGAATACACATTTTTTAAAGTTACATTATTTTGCTACAGTACCTTTTATAGTAATAAAAGCAATTATTTAGATATAGATAGATATATAGATTCATACATGCATACATACAGTATGTATGTATGGTATAGTATGGTATAGTTTGGCATATGAAAGTTCAATTAATTCTTTTAGACTCTAATTTGGTTAGTATATAAATTATAAATTATATAAATTATTAGTATATAAATTAGTATATAAATTGTTCAGAGTTTTGCTCTTTCCCTATAACTTTTACTAAGTTAGTTACTAAGAGAGGCTTATTCATTCTAGTGACTATAGAAGAAATACAGCATCCTTCTAAAGTAAGCAATGATTCAGGAAATGGAAAAGAAAAATTAATGTGAGAGAGGAATAGAGAAGAGGTAGAGAGAAGGGGGAAAAAAATCAAAGAAGAGCTCTAGCATAAAAGGAAGAATAAAAACAATGAGAAAACAAAAGTTTAAAGTTGGTTGGGTTTTTTAACCCCAAAAAATGCCTCTGATACAGAACACAGAGGAAAATTTCCTTTAGAAGTGAAAATAAACAGAAGACATCTGGAGAAGAAATCAAAGAATTGGTTCTCTTTTCCTATCTTAGTTGATATGGGAACACTGTGATTGCACTAAATTGTTAAAGTAAAGCAGAGAACAGAGATCTTTATCTTCCTGACATGTTCATTCTTGTGCTCACTTTAGGGTGGAGATAAAGCAATATTTCTCAATGCCTCAAATATTTTAATATCATTTGAATTCATTCATTCTTTCTTTGATTTTCCTTGTACTTCTCTTCATATACAGAGCAAAAAAAATTAGACTACTTCAATTACTTATCTACACATTAATGTCAGTGCAAAAGAATAAAAAATAGAATATCAGGAAGGCAGAGAGAAAAAGTGAAAATTTCTGGATTATGACATGGTTACCAATGCAGAAACATGATATCTAGCTTGTGACTTTCAAACCATTTTCTATCCACTCTACTATTCCTTCTTACAATCTTTATGCAAATATTTAGTAATATTTAGGAGGGGATAATAGAAGTAGAAACATCTTATAGTTTCTCTTTGTCCTATATCTTCATCTAACCTTCTTTTTGGCTTTTCTACATATGTTGACCTTTCTGTAAGGTGAAGAGATCATCCTACCATGATAATCATTTTCATAAGTTATTAGGTAGATGATTTCAAAGCATACATCCTAGATTTTGATAGAAGCTGCTTTTTGTCAGGGTGCCTGGGTAGCTCAGTCATTAAGTGTCTGCCTTTGGCTCAGGTCATGATCCCAGGTTCCTGGGATCAAGCCTCGCATCAGGAAGCTTGCTTCACCCTCTCCTACTCCCCCCTGCTTGTGTTCCCTCTCTCACTGTGTCTCTGTCAAATAAATAAATAAAATCTTTTTTTTTAAAAAAGGAGCTGCTTTTGTCAAAATTTACTGAAATATTTCCCAAATATACTAAATATATATTTAATATATCTAATTATATATCTTATACTCAAGTAACCTTAACGTTCTTCTCTTTCAACAAGACTTTAGACTCTACCAAGTTATTCAGCTTAATTATGGACCATCAGAATGTTCTCTTGTAAAATATTATTTTACATCCATTACTGTCAAAGCCAGGAATCCTTAGACCTCAAGGATTAATACCCTATACAAGTCTTGGAATATGTGGATGTCATTTTAAAAAAAAGGGTGTGTGTATCTTTCATAGAGTCAGTATGTACATGAAATGGGTTGGAAGGATACATCTTAACCTTTGTAAATCCTCAAGTTGTGAATATCACAATGATACATAATTTTTCCCATAATATGTTGAGAACAAATAAGCTTCTTGAGATGTAGTTACCAGGTGGTTGGGTAAGCTCACTCACTAGAAAAGTATATCAGCCCTGCCAGAGATGGGGTTTGAGTTTTTGAAACTCAGTAACATCACAGATTATTTTAGTAGTTTGAGGGTTTTGAAATTCATATTAAATCCATGAATGTAAGCACTTCTGTTTGTTTTGCAATGGACAAATCACACCCACAATACTGCATGATTTTTGACATCAGACTTGGGAGTGGACAAACTGGAATACATGAACACATTTAAAGTTTCTAAGATGATACTTGGAAACTGTGGCATTGGAGAAGCTATTGAAATAACTGGCAAATGTGTAGCCTAATAAAGACTTGATGTAATAGTTTTCAAACAATTGGAAGTTTGCCAAAACTTCTTAATTTCTGTGAAGCTAGTGGATATAAAAGACTATTTCAGTGAAATTACCTTAATTTGTATCTTTTTAATTTCTAATAAGGTTGAGTATCATTCAGGTATTTATTCTCTGCTTGTTTCTTCTAAGAAATTCCTGTCAAAGCTAAGCATGCCATTTTCCCATTTTAGTGGCTTCTTAGCATATACAGGATAAAATCCAAGCTCCTAAGCACGACACTTTCCATGTCTTTCCCCTGTCTGCCTCCCTAGCCTCACTTCCCACTGTGGCCTGCCTCCCTCTAAATTCTCTAGCAATTCAGAACTGCTATTTCATTGCTCCATACTTTTGCTCATGCTGTTTTCTCTGTGGAAATCCTTAGGATAACAAGGTGTTGGAAGAGTGAGAAGAGAAAGGATCTTGAGGATGTTCAAGTTATACACGAGTAACTCACACCCCACAAAAGTTAAGAGATGTGCTTAAATTTCCATTCCAAGTCACTACTAGCACCTGCTGTGAGGCAAAGTTCCTGACCAGAAGGGATCAGTGACCTACTAAAAGTAGACATCAGCCTTCATTGTGTTATTTCCTATTCTAATATACTCTCTGGCACACAGTAGGGACTCCATAAATATTCAGCGAACCCATGAATGAATGTTGGTGGTGGTGGATAGCTAAAAAAGGAAGAGTCCAGATTCAGGATCAATTTGGGCTTTGAAAGAACCTCGGTATCACTCTAGTTCAACACCCTCATTTTATAGATGAGGTATCTGAGGCCCAGAAAGATGAAGTGACCTGCCGGAAGTCCACAGGCTAGTTATTGATAATGCTAGGACTATAAAGAAGCAAAGAGGGCACCCAAGCAAGTGGATGTAAGGAGCAGGAAGGATTAACAGTAGGACGTGGATTGCCATTTGATTCTCCCCTTGTAAAAGGAGCGTTTTCTTCTACTTCCGTTACTACTAAGTCAACCCAGCGCCAAGTCTCCCTCCTCTTGCCTCCCAATCCGCTCAACAGTCCCAAGCCAGATAAACAGTCATCATCGTTTTCAGGACTCACTTCTTTCCAGTTAAGAGCCTTCAAAAGGCTAACTACTGCCTATAGAATGAACTCCAAATTACTAACATTCTTACCTTTCTCTATTGACCTATCTACTTTTTCCATCTTATCTCCCCATCTAGAAACGCTCCACTTGGTCAGATTCCTCTACCCGTTATCCTCTAATTTCCTCAAAGCCTACCTGTCTTTCTCTCCCTGGGCTGATAGTTTTTTGGTTGTCCGCAGGGGCTATTACTTGTGCAGTCCCACAACGCACCATGTTCAGATGGGCCAGGCACTCGGCTTAGTGCTGTCTGTCTTGCAATTCTTAATACTTCCTGAGCAAGAAGCTCTGAATTTTTATTTTGCACTAGGCCGCGCAAACTGTGCAGATGGTCCTTGGTCAGTCTCCCTGGCCCCCAGCCCAGCGTTGGTCATATCGGCCATCCGACTAGATTTGGTTGAATGAAGGAATAAAGAAGCTAGACTTGTGCGCAATAATGAAAAGGTCTAGTTTTACACGGGCCGATAAAGTGCAATAATGAAACCCAAGCGAGGAAGTGCCCAGAAGCACCTGCTCTCCCGCCAGGCCCTCAAAACCCCACCCGCAGCCCCCGCGCCGCTTCAGACCGGTTCTAGCTGGATTCCTAAGGCAGCTCAATCGCCAAATAGAATTCCAGCCCTTCCTCCGGCCGCAGCCAATCCCCACAGTTCCTCGGGCTCCGAAACCGCTGCTGGCTCTGATTGGCCCACAGAGTTGGGGGCGGGCGGGCGGGTTTGGTGCCCACCCAGGGAAGGGGGTGGAGCAGGAGGTGGGCCCCCAGGCGGCGGAGCGGCCACTGCGCAGGCGTGGATGGAAACGGATACACAAACAAACAAAACCCACCACCCTGAGGCCTCTGGCTCCTCCCCGCCCACCTTTCCCGGGCTTCGGCTCTCCCACCTCTCAGTCGCCGGCTTTCCCCGCCCCCGTCAACGTCTGGGCACGTCCCCCTCGCGGCGCGGGCCACGCACGGCAGTGCACTTAACCTCTCCCGGTCCCGCGCGGAGTTAGAGGCCCGGGCGGCGCGGGTGGTGCGCACTGCTGGTGGCGGGGAGCCGAGGCGGGAGCCCGGGCCTGCAGCCCTGCCGGGCGGAGGATGACTTGCTACCGAGGCTTCTTGCTGGGCAGCTGTCGGCGTGTGGCGGGCGGCCGGGCGGCGGTGCTGAGGGGGCCGGGCGCGGGAGGCCCCGCCGCGCGGCCGCGGCTCTGCGGTGACGGCGGCGGCCGGCGGCACCTGGGGCAGGGGCAGCCGCGCGAGCTGGCGGGCTGTGGCAGCCGCCCTGACGGCGGCTTCCGCCCGTCGCGGGTGGTGGTGGTGGCCAAAACCACCCGGTACGAGTTCGAGCAGCAGCGGTACCGTTACGCGGAGCTCTCCGAGGAGGACCTGAAGCAGCTGGTGGGTCCCGGCGGCACCCCCCCTCCCTGTTGTGTGTGGGTTCGGCCCCCGTTCACACCCAGGCTCGGCCGCGGCTTTGTGGTGTAGCGAGAGCTCTCGGGACCACCTTTTTCCCCCCTGCGCCCTAGATGCCCTGCTTTCCCGGCTCGATGCCCTCCACTCCCTCTGGCTTCGCGCGTAGACACCCCCGCCCTCTGTGTGTGTCGAGAGAGAGAGAGTGAGGGAGAGGGTCACTGCTACTGCAGAGACCCCCCCCCCCCCAACACGGGGGAGGAAGACTTGGATGGGGGTACAGGAGCTCCCAGTGGGAAGGGTTTGGGGATTCATTTGTGCCCTCGCCAGCACCACCCGCTATTCTCCCTTTTGGGAGTAGCAACAACAGCCCCGAGAAAGGTGGGCGGGTGGCTGAGGTCTGGACGCTCTGGAAACGGCTCCCCAAGCTTTCCCCAAGAAGGGGCGCCGGGGCGTCGCTGCGGGGAGGTGGAAGAGAGGGCTAAGTTACGGCGGACACACCCCCTTTTACTCTGCAGGTCAGGCCTGGGATACTCCAGAAAGCCGGTCTGGGTGAGCCTTTTCCGTGATGGAACGTGGTCGTCAGACAAGGTTCTAGCAGTTTGTTTTGCTAGAACAAAAAGCACACGTGTTTCTAGTTCAGGGGATAGCGAGGGAGAAAATTTGACTTTGAGTATAGGCTATTAAGTAGAAAGGGCAAGATAGAGGGCAGGTAAACTTGATAATTACGAAATAAAAAGCCTACGTCCATAACATAGCAGTATTTCCACAATAGACTCTGTTTAGTACAGATATTAATATCTTTGCAAAAGTATATAAATCCATCTGAGAGAAAAACCGAGTATCTCTCTTCCCTCTCCTTTTGAGACTTCCCTCTCCTTTTGAGACTTCTGATCCCATGCTCCCTGCCCACCAACTTTAGGAAAAGGAGAGTGAAGATACCATGAACAATGTGCACCAAAGCTTTGGAATTACATGCCTATAACCAAATCTTGTAGGATTCTGTACAGAAGTAGCCTGTTTTAAACTTCTGGTATGGTTTGTATTCTTCAGATTTGTTTGTAATGTTTTGTACAGGTATCAAAATCAAGTTGTAAATCATGTCTGCATAAGTACTGAATCTATTATTAGCATTAAACTTTTTTTTTTAAGTTTTTTTTTTATTTATTTGACAGAGAGGTAGAGCCAGAGAGCACAAGCAGAGGGAATGGCAGAGGGAGAGGGAGAAGCAGACTCTGCACTGAGCAGGGAGCCTGATGCGGGGCTCCATCCCAGGCCCCTGGGATCATGACCTGAGCCGAAGGCTTATGAGCCTTTAACCATCTGAGCCACCCCATCTCCCCAGCATTAAACTTCTTGATTCTTTAACGAGTTAATTGAGGAGAGCCCCTGCTTTCGTTAGATGGAAGTGCTAAGTACAGGTTTTTCTCTCCTTTCCTTTAGTGTTTGAAGATGTAGCAATTTATAGAAAACAGTTGTGTCATTTAATAAGAGTAAATCAGTTTGTCAGTGTCAGTGAATTTGGGGGTGAGGCAGGGAATAATAATGTCAGAAGCAAGCACATTGTTTCTGTGTTGGGAAAGAGGTGTGTTCCTTGGATTGTACTCTCAATTTTGCAAGATCTTTTTAGAAATTGTCAAATATATGTATAAATATGTTCTTTATACAATTTTATGAAAACCTCTCAACAGTTTAAAATAGTACACTCTGTTGGCCTGTTTGGACTGTGGGATTGGGTGTTAGGATCTTGGGGTCCTAGGCCCAATTCTGTGTGGTTAACTTCCTAGGGGTCTTTTTAACTCCTGTGGGCCTCATGTGTGACACTGATACCTTTTCGTTGTACCGTCAGGTTTTCAAACTTCTGCCTAGTTCAGTATGTGAAGTAGTAGGGTTGGACTAGATAGCCTCCAAGGCCTTTTTTAGTGCTGGCGTTTTGAAACTCTGGATAACTTTTCAAGGCCTCAAGAAAATAAGTGTGCTCTGAATTAGATTAACTCTGGGACCTCTGAACTAGATTGCCACTAATCAAATTTTTTAAAATGTAGGAAAATCAGTAAGTCTTTACAAATTGAACTACCTAGTGTACCCACTCTGAGTATCTAAAGAGAAATCTCTAATAGGTAAATATTTGTCTTTGGCTAGGTAATGCTGTTTGGGATAAGAAAACTTTGAGTTAAAACTTCTGTACTATAGAACACATGGTTTTGTAATTGCAAGGCAGTGAAATAGTTGTTGTCATTTCAATTACATTTTATTGGATTATCTCCTTACTGATTTTTGTTTTACCATTTATATTAAAGCCAGTATTCAGAATGGAATAGCATTAGGTAGAGTCCAAGCCAAAGAATACTGAGCTGTGTAAAGTTGTTCTAAAATGGGATTCTGTGGTAGGACTGATAAGCTGGTTAATATTGTTTGCTATATTGCTGGGGTAAAAGATTCTAAGATACACAAATCATGTGAATTGGGAATAAAAGAAAGTGGCCGTGTGCTTACTTTGTGTCTTTGGCACCGTACCTCTTGTGTCTATAGTGTCATGGTAACCTGAAGTTTTAGATCAGAGGGTTCTTTTTTGTTGTGGAGGTGGTGGTTTTGTTGCAGAATAGATCTCTGTCAGGTTATTTGTTAAAATGCAAAAAGAAGATGAAGGATGGAGTGTCCGTGTAATTTATACCCTCAACCCTCATGGTTTTCTCATTTTGTAGAAACTTAAACAAATGGAGGAAATACTTCTTAGTTGTTAAAGCATGTACAGAGTAGGTTTCTATCTTTCGAAGTTGGTCAAAGTCTGACTTCCAATGACTCTTTCATATTGGTTACATTGCTTTATTTTTAAATCTTGCAATGATGTTTCCTGTGAATTTCTAGGAAGGTACCTTCGTAGGTACCTTACCTCTACTGGCTCATTACCTTGCAGGGCTAATTAAACTGTTATTACGATTTACCTACATCATAAGAGATGCAGCTGTTGGCAGATGTGGGATTTTTATTAATAAGGTCCATGGCACTCAACAAATCAGATCTTTAGGCGAATCAAAGCTGATTGGAAAGGGTTTTGACATTGTCAACATGCCTTTTTGGCCAAAGAGTAGGTTTTATTTAAAACTATTTTGGTATATACCAAACAAGACATGAACTGTTTCCATTCTTCTCTCCCTCCACCCCAACCCCAGAAGCAACCTTCTTTAATGGTTGCCATTTTTAGTTTTTTTTTTTTTTAATTATCTTTATAATGGGATAGAATAGTTTCATTTAGCAGTCTCTCTATTACTGGATTAAATTATTCCTAGTTATTGCCTTCTTAGCATATTTAAGAGATGTAGCACCTTGAATTTTGTTTCCCTTACCTTGTATCCTGAAAATGATGGTGTAGCTTAGGTTATAGTTCTTGGGCAGATACTTTTGCCACTGGTGTGCAATGAGTGTAGTGTTCATGAGTATTTATCAGATTAATATCTGGAGTACTTCCAGGGCCTTCTAACAGTCTCACTCCTTTCACATCTTTCAGATACAGGCACCAGAGTGGTCTATCTAAAGTGAACATCTGGCCATTTTATTCTTCTGCTTAGAACTTCTCAAAAGCTCCCTCCCCATAACCTGTAGAATCACCTAGAAAATTTGTAAAAATGAGGATGCCTAAACTTTAGCACCCCAAGATTCTGATTCAGTTTGTGGAGACTCCTGACTCTGCCTTTCTGAACCACACCCTTAAGTTTGCTAGCTCTGTCCAGAGATCTGCATTTTTAACAAGCTCTCCAGGTTTACAAGTGGTCCCCAGATCACACTTTGAAAAACACTGCTGTATGGCAACCTTTATGATCCTTACTTAGTATGCCAAACAAGGCCCTTCATGAACTGGCTCCTGTCTACCTCTTGAGCTTCATTTCTGATCAATTTTTGTCTTGAGCTTCGTTTTCCATTAATTCCAAACTGCTTTTATTTTCATTAGGTGGTGTGCTGATTTAATTTTATTTATTTACGGATCAGTAGTGCATTTTAAATGGTTCAAAATGTAAAAGATACAGAAGGGTGTGCAATGAAAAGTCTTTCTCTTATTCTTGTCACTGGGCACACAGTTTTTGTCCCTGTAAAGTAGCCAGTGTTAGCAGTTTCTTGTTTTTCCTTCCAGAAATAATCTATACATACAAATCAGCCCAGTGAAATATTTTTCTTTGTCCCATCCCTTTTTACTTAGTGATAACATACTATTTTTTTTTTTTAAAGATTTTATTTATTTGAAACAGAATGAGAGAGACATAGAGCACATGAGAGGGGGGAGGGTCAGAGGGAGAAGCAGGCTCCCCGCTGAGCAGGGAGCCGGATGCGGGACTCGATCCCGGGACTCCAGGATCATGACCTGAGCCGAAGGCAGTCGCTTAACCAACTGAGCCACCCAGGCGCCCAGTGATAACATACTATTTAAGCTATTCTGCACCTTGTTCTTTCTTTAAAATAGTATGTATAGTATTCCAGTGTGTGCATGTCTTAATTTATTAGAATACAGTCTATAATGAATGACAGTTGTGTTAATTTATTTGTGTGTGAATCAAGCTTGAAGATAAATACCTAAAGGTAGAATTGCTGAGTCAAAAGGCATGTGCATTTGAATTGCTTCCCTTAGAGGCTGTACCAATGTATATCTTCACCAGCAATGGATGAAAGGTGCTCCCCCCCCCCCCCCAAGCAATTTATCACATTTTGGGGGTCTAACCAAGCTGGTAGGTGAAAAATGGTATTTCAGGGTGGTTTGATTTGCATCTGCAGCCCCTTTTGCTTTGAAAGTTCCTCCTTCCTCTAGCCAATTCCTAGCCTTCCTTTGAGGTCAAGTTCCAAACATTATTTCCACAGGAAGCCTTCCTGGTAACTTTGCTGTGCCTCTCTCTGGCTACCAGGGTTGTGTTAGGTGTTCTACACTGTATCTTCCTAATACTTACATATTTGAGCTTTCCACCTTGGAGTATAATCTGATTATTTTCTTCTCTAGACTTGAGGGCAAGGACCTCATCTTATTCATCATCCTCTCTACCTTCCCATCCCTGCCAAAGGTTTCTGACTTTGTAAAAATCAGTTTTAGTTCTTTTCTCCTGGAGGCTTCCAGTCCAGAGCCTTATTTCCAGCTATCATTCTTCCAAAAGATTTTAGCTGTTGAAAGCTTAAGGTTGAGGTTACCAACATGAGTTCCCCAAAAGAGTTTCATGGTTAAATATGTTTGAGAAACATAAACCTAAACAAAACAGGATTTTTATTTGACCGTGGGATTTGGGGGGGGGGGGGGGGGGGGGGGGGAGCAGAAAAACATGTCAAATTTTGTTTGGAAACCAACAAAATAGAGGAAAATAGAGGCTTATGGTATACTCCCTTCCATAAATATTTGCAGTTAAATAGACTCCTGAAGATGTAAAAGGGTTGAATATTACAGTAGCTGAAATTCTACCATTAACATAATCATTGACCAATGTGCTTTAGAGCCCTGATTTTTGCCCTTCAGGGTTACCTGGGGGAGTTTTAGAAATTATATATATGTGGCCCACAATGAGATTGTAAATAACATAATTTCTTACTGTGATCATTTTTGCTATATTTTTAATTACATGAATTTTGTTTTGAGTAAAGTATTGGTGCACATTAATATCTTCTCAGCTAGTAAAGTGTAAGTTACTTTATTTTTCACTATCAGTAATCTTTGTTAATATGTAACAGAAATGTATATTTCAGAATATCAGCAAGTGTGTGGGTTATTTCTTGCCTTAGCAAAGTTCATTGTATATGATGTGGATTGTGCAGGAAATTCGACCAACCTCTGTAAGACATTTGCATTCAAGGAGAGGTTAGCTGATTGGCTCTCCTTCCTAACTGAAAGTTGGTAGAATTAGGGCATAGGAACAGAATAGTTCTTGGCCTGTGTAACTTAATCATTAAAATTGAGCCTTAGTGCCCTAATGAGTATTTACAGCTCTCAAGCAGGAGTGAAATATATAGCTAATGTAGGAATGTTAGGAGTCTGTGGTGGGCAAGTCCTGGATTAAGAGCAGGAGATAGGAGTTTTGATCCTGGCACCAGTCTATTAGCTTTATAAACTTAAGCAAGTAACCTAACCTCTTTATCAGCCTCTGACTTTGAAATAGGTATAATAATGTCTGCTTTTCCTTGCTTACATGATTTTTAGCTTTACATAATTTTTTAATCTATAATTTACATAATTTAAAGCAGCATAATTCTAATTTTTCAGCCACAATAATGGTCATTATGTAAATGCCACTATTATTTATTAAATTATGTACCTAAAATGGTACTGCTTTGGTTACTTCAAAGTAGGTTCCTTTATAAAATAGACTGCTAAAAGAACTGAAGATTTGTTGAATTTAACTCTTATGTAGTTTTTGTTGTTGTTTTTAAGCCAATCTCTTGGAGGAAGTGACAGTTCTGAATTTTTTTACTTTCTTTTAAGAAGTATTTTTGTAGTGGAGAAAATAATAATAAAAACTATGATCTTTAAAAATACAAGCATACAGTGTCACTGTTGCCAACATTTGTGAACTTTGTTGGTTAACTTAATTTGTTTAAAGTGTCACTTTTGAATATCTATTCGTCAACCCATTCGTTGAACACTTGCTAAGTGGGCATCCTGCTAGGTTCTGGGGAACCACAGGTGAATCAAAAGAGTTCCCAAATGTTTGGGGAAAATATATTAAATTGTGTTATAACTGTTTATAAGTGGTCCATGGGAATACAGAGAAGGGAGAGAATATTTTTGGAGAAGGGCAAGAATGAAAGGGGAAAAGACCTTTGAATTTTTTCAACTTTTAAGTAGACTTTCCTAGTGATCTTTTTAAAGTTTAGATTTTCAGTTATGAAATATTTTTACCACATAGAAAACTTTCAGAATAGACACCTATATCTCCAACTACTGGGCCTTAACAGATATTAATATTTTGCCACATTTGCTTGAAATATTTTTAAAGGAATTGTTATAACTAAAGCCCTATCCTTCCACCTTTTCTCCTTCCCTGTGTCCCTAGAGGTAACCACTAGCCTGCAGCTGTTATAGATGTATGTGTGTGTGTATTTATATATATATATATATATATATATATGTGTGTGTATATATATAAAATCTTTCTCGTGCTTATGTTATACATTAATATGACCATGTCCATAAAAAGTATACTATTGTTTTGTGTGTCTTAAAAAAGTTACATCAATTATATATTCATTAGATTGTGCGCTTGTTCTTTAGAAACTTGCTTTCCTTAATATTGGTTTTGAAACTTATTTGATATGTGTTAATTCACTTTAAGTGCTGTCTAGTATTACATTGTTTGGATAATTAGGTTGTTTCCAGTTTTTTAATTAAGAAAATGCAATTAGAAGTACAAATAATATTTCTGTAAGCATTGAACAGCTCCCTGATTCCCCATGTTCTCATTGGCACTTGGTGTAGACACTTACATTTTTGCCAGTGTGATGAGCGTGAAATGATATCTTTTAAGTTCAGGATATTTTAATATTAAAGAATAAGGAAGAATTTATATGTGAATGGGAGAGAATAGTACTGGCAAGATAGGGGGAAGTTAATCTTTTTGCCAACAAAAAGAACTTAAATGTTTTTGACTGTAATCTACAGAAAAATTTTACGTCATGACTAAGTACATATACTCATTTGAAATAAAAGATAACATGAAACAATTGAGCCAGTTAACATGTAGTAGAGTTTCTTTTTTCTTTTCTTTTTTTTTTTTTAAGATTTTATTTATTTATTTGACAGAGAGAGAGATCCCTAAGTAGGCAGGCAGGCAGAGGGAGGGAGAAGCAGGCCCCCTGCTGAACCAGGAGCCTGATGTGGGACTCCATCCCATGACCTGAGCCGAAGGCAGATGCTTAACCAACTGAGCTACCCAAGCGCCCTGAGTTTATTTTTTTCTTAATAATAATGTGGGGGGCACCTGGGTGGCTCAGTCGTTAAGCGTCTGCCTTCGGCTCACGTCATGATCCCAGAGTCCTGGGATCGAGCCCCGCGTCGGGCTCCCTGCTCGGCGGGAAGCCTGCTTCTCCCTCTCCCACTCCCCCTGCTTGTGTTCCCTCTCTCGCTGTCTCTCTCTCTGTCAAAAAATAAATAAAATCTTTAAAGAAAAAAAAAAAAAAAAAAAATAATAATAATAATAATGTGGGTCGTGATCAATAAATTGATCAATAAATTGATGTGACAACCATTTTTTATTAATTTTTTTTAATTCTTATGTTGATCCCCATACATTACATCATTAGTTTTAGATGTAGTGTTCCATGATTCATTGTTTGTGCATAACACCCAGTGCTCCATGCAGAATGTGCCCTCCTCAATACCCATCACCAGGCTAACCCATCCTCCCATCCCCCTCCCCTCTAGAACCCTCAGTTTGTTTTTCAGAGTCCATCGTCTCTCATGGTTCGTCTACCCCTCCGATTTCCCCCCCTTCATTCTTCCCCTCCTGCTACCTTCTTCTTCTTCTTCTTCTTCTTCTTCTTCTTCTTCTTTTTTTTTTCTTAACATATATTGCATTATTTGTTTCAGAGGTACAGATCTGAGATTCAACAGTCTTGCACAATTCACAGTGCTTACCAGAGCACATACCCTCCCCAGTGTCTATCACCCAGTCACCCCATCCCTCCCACCCCACCCCCCACTCCAGCAACCCTCAGTTTGTTTCCTGAGATTAAGAATTCCTCATATCAGTGAGGTCATATGATACATGTCTTTCTCTGTTTGACTTATTTCACTCAACATAATACCCTCCAGTTCCATCCACGTCGTTGCAAATGGCAAGATCTCATTCCTTTTGATGGCTGCATAATATTCCATTGTATATATATACCACATCTTCTTTATCCATTCACCTGATGTGACAACCATCTCTTAAGGGCAGTTTGGAAATCATTGCTTCAAGAATAAGTAGATAGAAGCTAAATAGGTAGGCTCTACCTTATAAAGATATTAAATGTCATATGCAGGAGTTGGCTTTATGTCCTAGTAATTTTCAGTCTTTTTTAGCAGGAGAATACAACTGTCAGTCCTACTCTCTTTCCCCATAAGAGTGGAGTGGAGGGTCAGTTTTTCTGAGACTTTAGCATTCTGGGACTAGTATGAAAGCAGGCTTGTGGTGGTGGTGGTTAGGTTGGCAAAATGGGAAATAAATACTGAAGGAAGTAGTTAGCAGTCCTGGGAGCAGGCTATTGCTTGAGACCAGATAAGAGTTGATGTTGTCCAGAAGTCAAGCGGTGGCAGCATGAATGTGGAGGACAGATTGGAGAAGCAGTTTACAGGTGTATTTATTGTACTTTGCCACTGACTGGCAATGGAGATTGAGTGTGAGGGAAGAATTTAAGGGGACATCTGGGTTTATTCTGTTGATTATATAAATATTGTTAACTGATATATGGGACTGAGATGAGAAGAGCAAATTTGAAGGAGGAATATGTCATCGGATTTGGATGGTTTTGGGGAGAGGTACTTGATCTACCAGTGGGGGGATTTAATGTAGGCCTTTGAAAATTTGAGCCTATAGTTCAAGACAACGGCATGAGATGACAGTATATATTTCATAGTTACTGGTGCGTACTTGGGAGATCAAGGCCCTGGAGTGGGGAGGTAACTCAAGGAAAATGAAATGGGAACAGATAATGAAGATGGAACCTTGAGCAACCCCAACATATGAAGGAGTAGGTAAAAAGAATAAAAAGAGGAATGCAAGCAGTAGAAAGAGAATGATGGAGAAAGTAAAGGTAAGCACCTGGGAGAAGGGAGAGTGAAACTGAAATGATCCAGGATAAATGCCAAATATAGCTAAAGAAATACTTAGGCTTCACTGTACCAGGCCTAATCATGCTAGGTGGAATAGTTTACTTTCTAGCTGTTGACGAGGTGTTACTAATCATTTTAAGGCAATTCTGAATTAACACTCATTGTACCATTTAGTTAAGCAGGTATGCTTTTAAGAGTGCTTAAATTATGCCTCGTGAGTCTATGTACCAAATTGTCATTGTCTCAAAGTTTGTGCATTTCTTATGTGTTAAATTTAAAAAGACCTATTTCCTTCCATAATTGAGCTTTCATGTGAATTAGTACATAGAGTACAAAGTAGTAATATTGAACTGACTAGTAAAACAAGTCTTAAAAATTTGTATTTCTAATAAACTCAGTTTTGGTCAAGTAAAAATATCTATGATATTTTAATAAAAGTGGTTGGATCATATAGGAAGTAGCCTATCACATCTAACCTTAAGGTAGGCAAATTTTTGTTGGTTCAGAATCCTCCCTTATTCCTTTCATGCTTTGTTGTATCTTAACTTTGTAGCTACCTGGGGAGAAGTGATGTTGGCTTTTGTAAATTTTGTAGGAGAAACTCTTGTTGCTTGAATGAAACTCTTTTGCTCTTTCACTGAAATGTGTCAGACTATAGATCTTTTAGATTCACATTGCTTTTTCCAAGTATTCTGGCGAATAATCTTTTTTCTGTATAATATATACTGTATTTATGTATATATATATATATATATATATATATATATAATCTTTTTCCAAGTATTCTGGTGAATAATCATTTTTTTTTAAATGCACATCAACAGTATTTTTTTTGGAAAAAAGCATGTTAAAACTTTGTTGCTAATACCGGTGGTGTAGCATTGCAGAATTGAGAATGTGTTTTAAATTTCAGTAATTTCTCTAACCTCTTCATTGTAAGACGTAACGAATGTGTTTGTGTTTTTGATTAAAGTACGGTTTTAAATCTTTGAGGTCTTGTTATTTTCAGAGGGATAGCTAGAAATTCTTACCAGTCTTTGAATATAAAAGAAAACTTTAAAAACTCTACAAGCCAGTTGAATAGTGATTTAAGACTTTCTAATTGATGCTTTTACTAAGTGATTTTATAAAATGCCTTATCTTGTATTTGCCTAGTTTAGCCAGTCCATGTTAATGAAGCTTATTAGCCCAGCCATCTAGATCTTTAAAGAAAATAATTAATATAAGAACTTGTATTCTCTAAATAAATGTATTGAACATGAGTTATAAGAGAATTAGTTCACAAGAAGCATTTAAGTGGGAATAGAATTTATGAAATGACATTTCTGCCCCAATATATTAAGTATTCTGATGCTAAATGAATTTTGTATTTAGGTTTGGAAATTTAGGAATTTTAGTGTTGCTAGCAAAACTTATTGAAATCATGGAAAACTTGGAAGTTTTTTGTTAGTGCTCCAAAATTATTTTCTCCACAAATTCAAACCCCCTTCACCATCTCAAAGCACAGTTTCCTAACCCTCAACTGCTGAGTAATCTTAATTTTCTGGAGTTTGCTGAGAGCCAGGAAGTGAGCACAAAAGCTTCTGAACCACCAGACTAGAATTTACAGTTATCATACATAAAGGTTTATGTCCTGTATTCCTGGATACATGTTCTGTATTGTCCATACCACAAATTAGAACATAAGATAAAAATCTGGGCAGGAAATTGAGGACCAGCTACCCTTAAGTTTTATTTATAGCAGGTTAGAAGCAGTACATTTGATGAAACTATTCTAATAGACTTCTTATACATTTGAGTTAGTTCTCATTGTCCTTGGCAGTTTTCAGTGCCCCATTATTTGATTGAGCTCAACTAATGTTTAAACTAATACAGTAGTAGGCACTCAAATATTTGAACGAATGAATTTAATTTTTTAGAGCTCAATTTCTAGCTACATATTCACTCTTGAAATGGGCTCATGAGAGGTAATTACTGTAACAAAATAATACACCACAGTAACTAATCTGTTAGAAAAGTCAGGAGTTTGATACTGAGTATTCTAGTTTGAGATTCCTGTTGATAGCCAGAGAAAGATGTCAGATACATTGGTGGTTACATTTATTTGTATATAAAGAGAGGCTAGGGTTAGCAGTTGGGAGTCCTCTGCATACAGCTCTCGCACGGAAAGCCTTGAAGCTAGAGATCCCCAGGGAGAGAGTAGAGATGAAGAGCATTGTGATCCATATTTACTGAGAGATGGTTAGTACAGTTAGTACAGTGTAATCTGAATGTTAATGCTATGTTCATTTATATTCAGAAATTCTAGTCTTAAAATAGTTTTTCAAACCTGTTGTATGTTGACTTTTTTAAATTAAATGAAGGATTATCTAATTATGATCTTGGTCACTGCTTTCCTTTAAAAAATATTTTTGATGTTGGTATGATCTGTCTAAATTGAAGCTTATGTCTAGATGTCAAAGTGTTGTACAGATGATCTGATCTAGTGTATCTTTGTGAGTTAACATCTATGTATTAATTATCAAATAGCCAAATGTGTCTTCACCTCCCCTTTTGAGGAACACACATTTCCCTTTAGATTATAGAGTGAGGACAAAACTATTTTAAAACTCTTAACCCTATATTCATAAACAAAAGACTGGAAAGGTAGATATCAAAATATTAACATAAACTGTCCTGGGACAATAAGATTATATGTATTTTAAATTTTCTTTATATATGTATCTTCCATGTCTTGTTACTTTTATAAAAATTTTTAATATGTAAAATACATATTAAGGATGCTATCTAAAATTTGGTTTTACTTTATAATTCAGTAATAATCTAAAACAAAAGAATATGTTTAAGATTGTATTTTGGACAGGTACTTGAAAAACTGATATTGTGTCATCAAGAGGTAGGGTATAAGGGAAGTTGGAGAAGGAAAGAAATAACATGCTTTTTAATTCTCAAATTCACTCTACTGGACAAATTTCCTAGTTGATTAAACGGATATGCATTGAGGATATGTCTGAACTTCTCTCTCAACATTTTACTTTATGGATTATTTCGAAGACATGTAATTTAAAAGGAGAATTATTAATGGTAAAGTAGTGACATTGTAAAAATGTCACTCCAGTGGACTAGGAAAGATAATTCTTGAAGGATATATGTCTTTATATCTAAAAGTTATCCAATTTCAGGGACTTAACCCGGCCTTTGTTTGGATTGCGTGGGGTAAATTCCAAATAGAGTTCATAAATCTGAACAGAAGAGAGCTGCAAATCCAAGTGGAACAAAGGTCATCTAACTGCTTTCTAAAATACTAGTTTGTCTTTGGTCTTCAAGTAGCCACATGCGATATGTTAAAAATCCATTAAAAAAACCCTCAAGTTGAAAAATAAGCAAATTTTGAGATCTCGTTAACTACATGATTCAGGAAACTTAATGCTGTATTTGGTATTGAAACCAAATTATGATTTTCTGAAATCAGTCTTTCTAGTTCAGTTTAAACTTGTAGTCATAAAAATGTGCCTTAACCCATTATATTTTTTATAGGGTTTTTTTTAAAGAGATATGTTATAATGTGTAATATATGTCATGTAATGAGACAGAATTTGTTTTATCTTGATACAGCTTGCATTGAAAGGCTCTAGCTACAGTGGACTACTTGAACGACATCATATTCACACCAAAAATGTAGAGCATATTCTAGATAGTTTACGGTAAGTTAATGGGATTGGATCTTTGATGGGCTTTTGTATTCAGGACTTCCAGTTTTTATTTTTACTAGCAGGTGATCCTGAGATTTTTAGTAAAGATTGCCATTATAAAATCATTTTCAGAAAATTATATCTTGGTTAATGAGGTTGATATTATAGTGTTTCTAAGGAAATTTTTTTTTTAAGATTTTATTTATTTATTTGAGAGAGAGAGAATGAGAGACAGAGAGCACGAGAGGGAGAAGCAGACCCCTGCTGAGCAGGGAGCCCGATGTGGGACTCGATCCCGGGACTCCAGGATCATGACCTGAGCCGAAGGCAGTCGCTTAACCAACTGAGCCACCCAGGCGCCCTCTAAGGAAATTTTTATTGTACTCTGAAAATTTCACACATTTTCAGTTAATATTTGGTCTGAGAAGTGCCTTTTCTACAGAGATAATTCTGTATACATTAGGCTTCAACTGTATGTGTAATATTTTATTAAATACTGGATTTTATGGGTATTCATTAAAATATTCTTTGAATGTCTAAAAATTATCATAGGAACTTCTGTTAATTCTATTCATGCAGTCAGTGAATAAGTTTATATGTATATAAGAGAATCAGTGTGAGAACATGCAAAGTAGAAAGTATTTTAGTCACTGTTTCAGTGTCTGACAATGAATATTTGTTGGATTTAAAATAATGACTGTTTGCTTTTATAATTAAAAAGTGTCTTGAGATGTTACACTTCTTGACCATTTTTGTATTAGTGAATTTTAGCATCAGAGGAATAGAGAAAATGAAATGAAATTCTAATCTATTGATACTGCTATTTGTCAGGGGCAAAAACAAGATGTTTTTGAAGCATGTAGAGATTTCGGATAGTCATTAACTTTCAGTTTATTCATATGCTTCCTGACCATAGTAAATTGGCTATTGTAATTAAATAAATGAAAATGAAGTTAACCTTGCAAAACTAAACATAAATTTGTTTATAAAACAAGTTTCGTTATCGTTATTTTACATCATTGGAGTAACCTGCCTCAAAACATCCTTCATGTTACTAGTGGACATTTTATATAACTTTTACTTTTTTATCTTAGGAATGAGGGAATTGAGGTTCGTCTAGTAAAGAGGAGAGAATATGATGAAGAGATTGTTCGATGGGCAGACGCTGTCATAGCTGCAGGAGGTAATAGTTTTACAGAGGTAAAGATGTTGGAATATGGAAATGCTCTTTACTATCATTTCCAGATACCTGTGGTCTAGCTGTAATGAAGCCTTCAGAATCCTACCACAAGATGCATTTTGGGATTTTTAGGATAAGATTTAAAATATCTGCTATATATAACATTTCACTTTTTTAGTGAATGATGTTATTTGTGAGGTTCTATGTCTATTTCTGTTTGTATATTTAAGGTGTGCATTTGACTTCAAATATTCAAAAGATGAGTTGTAACTGTATTTTGATTTAGTTATGCCAGTCTTAAAAAAAAAAGTTGAAATTGTTTAAGAGTTCAATGAGATTAGCTAAGTTCCATCCCACTCTGGCTCCAATATACTTACAGCTATCTTTCCTGAGCTTTATTATTAAGTAAGTGGACATTGTTGTCAAAGCTTTAAATTGATAGCATTTGTTAGAAAAATCTGCACTGGACACTTTTTTGGATGTATTCTCATTAAAATAATGTATGAATTTGGACTGATGTTATGACAGAAGGAAAGAGATTTGGTTAGTAGAATGATAGGATTAGAACAGTGGTTCCCAGCTGGGGGGCTACTACGGGCATCTAACAGGTAGAGGTCATGGATACTGCTAAACATCCTGTAATGCACGGGACAGCCCCCCCCCCCCCACCGGCACCCCCCAACAAAGAATTACCCTGCCTAAAATGTCGGTCTTGCCACTGTTGAGAAATCCTGGATTAGGGATAGTGGGTAGAAAGGAAGTGGAATAGACTGGTGGTCAGCAGGATGGAGTAGGAGTGTGATTGTTAAAACAAAAGGACTTGTGTTCAAAATGATGTTAAAAACTAGTTTTGTAACAAATCTGGTTATGTCTTATGTCCTTTAGGTGATGGCACGATGCTCCTGGCAGCAAGTAAGGTCTTAGATAGACTTAAACCAGTTATTGGAGTAAACACTGATCCAGAACGGTAAGGAAAAACACGTTCTTTTTGTTTGGTATGTGTGTGCTATACATTAGTTATTCTTTGCTTTGCATAATATCTATTTCTGATAAGTCTCAAATTTGGGGAGCTCCATATTTTCTCCACCGTAGTCACACTGCTGTGTTCTGTTGCTGCAGGGCATTTACTGTGGTGCATGATGTTTAAGTGGAAGGATCATTGCTCCTGGTTATCATGAATGTTAGAACTGTGTTCCAGAAACATTTTAGGGATGCAGTTGAGGCATGTACAATTCGTTTCTACTTTCAGTAGAATTTTCTTCTATGTGGTGGTTTTCAAGGACCTAGCTCTCATGTATATATAGCTCAGGCGTGAGAAATAGATAAGCGTTTTAGCTACCATTGGTGGTAGAAAATTATGATATGGGATTGACGAGTCTTCACATTGGACTTCCTAGGTAGTCTGGGAGTAGTACCTTTTGGCAGAATAGACCTGAGCCCTTGACCTAGTTGGGTACTGGTGACCTTTTGTATTGCCGAAGAGGCATGAGTTAATGCCCCGTCTTCTGTCCTTCCTTATGTCTCTCATCTACATTCCTGGTTATGCCTCTGCTGATTTTCTGGGTGACTTCATTGACTTAATGAAGAGACCAAACCCTGTCATCACTTCTTTTTTTCTTTCTTCAGCTTCACTGACGTTTAGCATCATTCTGTTCCAGCCACCCGTGGCCATGAGCATACCTGGACTTTATGATCATCTAGAATTGCCCCATCTCTCAAATCTTAATTCCACTCTGACCACAGCCTCCTACCTTTAACCGCAGTTTTATTTCCTCAATCCTGCTAAATCTGCCCTTTGGTTTTCAGTGTGTTGAACCCCTCTATTTTCTTAATTTTCCCTCACTTCCTTCACATTCTTGACAAACTTAATTTTCTTTCTTTTTTTCTTTCCTTCTTTTTTTTCTTCTTCCTTCTTCCTTCCTTCCTTCCTTCCTTCCTTTCTTTCTTTCCTTCCTTTCTTTCCTTCCTCCCTCCTCTCCCCTCCCCACCCCTCCCCTCCCCTTCA
Source organism: Neomonachus schauinslandi (assembly GCF_002201575.2). Taxonomy (NCBI): domain Eukaryota; kingdom Metazoa; phylum Chordata; class Mammalia; order Carnivora; family Phocidae; genus Neomonachus; species Neomonachus schauinslandi. The sequence goes on from NC_058409.1 coordinate 122,809,057, forward strand.
CTCCCCCCTTTAGAGAGGGAGTGCACATGTGAGGAGGGGGAGAGGGAGAGACAGGCTCCATGCCTAGTGCAGAGCCCATGCGGGGCTCCATCTCACAACTGAGCCAAATCAAGAATTGGATGCTTAACCAACTGAGCCACCCAGGCGCCCCTCTTGACAAATTTCTTAAACATTTTGTACCACTGTCTTTCTGCTCAATCCTACATCAGTCTATCATCCTTTTTATTCCTTCATCAGCACTGCTGAGGCCATCTGGGGGGGAAAAAAATAGAAACTTAAGCTTGGTGGCTTGTTTGGGCCCAAATTTACTTCCAGTTTGTCATTTCTAGCACTTAGAACTAGATCCTCAGAGTTGTTAAAAAAAAAAAAAAAACTTTCTGTGTGGCTCAGGTCTTCTTTTTTTTTTTTTTTTAAGATTTTATTTATTTATTTGACAGAGACAGCAAGAGAGGGAACACAAGCAGGGGGAGAGGGAGAGGGAGAAGCAGGCTTCCCATGGGGCTCGATCCCAGGACCCTGGGATCATGACCTGAGCCGAAGGCAGACACTTAACAACTGAGCCACCCAGGCACCCCACGCTCAGGTCTTCCTCTCTCTTCCGTATTCTCTGCACTAGCTACTTCAAGGTTATTTTAACTTCTGTATGCTCCTTGCTTTCCTTACCCTTCCTCCTTCAGCATTTGCCTTCTCTTACCTCATAAAGGAAATGGAAATCATTGGACTTTGCAACTTTTCCCTGGCTTTGAAACAAAATTTTGTTCTGTTATTTGTTCCCTTTCTTCCCCTCTCTCCAACATGCTTCCTTTGAGGCTATAAACTTGTTTAGGACTATCCTCTTTTAAGAAAATTTAATAAATCCTTTACCCTGTGTCTCTCTCTTGGCTGTTACTCTTTTTCTTCATCTCTGCCCCCAAGCTTGGGATCTCCACTTCCTTAAGTTACTGTTTTGCCATCTTTGCTGTCTTTTCTGGATTGCCTCCAACTGGTTCATTGACATTCTTTTTGCCTTACCAGTAATGTTCTGGTTACTGAACTTACTGAACATTTCAGTCCTTGTCTTACTTGATTTCTGGGAAATTTTTGCTCCTTGGTTGCATCTGTACTTCTTTGCCATTTATGACATTCCCCCCACCCCCCACCTTCTTCCTATTCTGGTGGCTACTTCTTTGTCTCTTTTGAAGGATGTTATATTAAGTCACTGCTTAAATAATGGTGTTTTCACATATTATCTTCTGGGCCATCTTTCTCTAACTTTTCTCTAACTTTTTATACTGTCTCCAGTATTAGTTAATTAATATTAATATTAATATCTGTAGTTGAACTTAAATCCTGGTGACTCCAAAATATTTATAGCCAACATTGATCTTGCTTCCACTCTTATCCTTATTTACATTCTCTTCCCACTGCAGCCAGTCATCATTTTATGAAAGTTTGATAACATTATGTGACTTCTCTGCTCAGAATTTTATGGTGACTCCCCATCTAACCCAGGATAAAATCTAATTCTTTACTCTGACTAGGGGGACCAATGCACCCTGGTTTGCCAGGGACTTTCCTAGTTTTAGCATTGAAAGTTTCATGTCCTGGGAAAATTGTCAGTCCCAGCCAAACTGGGACAGTTGGTCACCTTAACAATGACCTACAAGACACTACATTTTCTGGTCCCTGACTATTCGGTGTCCTTTTCTCCTGTTATTTTTCTCTTCATGCTATTCTAGCCATACTGTCCTAAGTATCCAGTGGCATTAAAAATGTAACCTGTCTGGCTGGCTCAGTCTTAGAGCATGGGACTCTTAATCTCAGGGTCATGAGTTTAATTAAAGTCCTACGTTGGGCATGGAGCCTACTTAAAAAAAAAAAAAAAAAAAAGGCAACATGTCTACAAATGAACCTGTTTCCTTTCCCTTCCTCTACCGTACTTGATGAATGGAATCATAATCTGTGCTGAAGCTGGGACCACTTGCCCCTCACCCCTTTTATCACATTGGTCTATGGCTCTAGCGCTAAGTTCTTGGGATCTTACCTTTGAGTCCATCTCTTGCCATCCTCACTGCTACCGAACATAGGCCTTTATAATTTGTTGTTTAAATTACTGTAATAACTTCCAGTCTTGCTCGTTCCAACCCACCCATTACACTTTATCTTCATGGTCTTTCCGAAGTACAAATCTGATGGTATCTACTTCTAAATTAAAATCTTTTAGGGTTTTTCCATGACCTTCAGAATACATTGCCAATTCTTTAGTATAATAGTATGATCTTTCACCATCTGTTGCCTATTTGCTTTTTAAGTTTCACTGATCCTCATTTACTCGTAGGCACTATACTTTCTTCAGTTAAGAAAAAATTACTGAAGTCCCTCTAGGAACAGCTAGGATTCTTCTTAAGGCTGTTTTTTGGTTTTCTTGGTTTTTTTTTTTGAATTGCATTTTTTGCCCAGTTTTGTTGAGCTATAACTGACTGCATAAATTGAAGGTGTACTGCATAATAACTTACACCTGATGTGAAATAACCACAGTAAACTTAGTTAACATTTATCCTCTCATAGAGATATGAAAAAAAAAAGTGTTTTTGGTTTTTTTTTGTGATGAGAGCTCTTAGGATCTACTCTTAATAACTCAAATATACAGAAGTATTAACTACAGTCCTTCTGTTGAATTGTTACAACCCAGTGTTGGAAGTTTTTACCTTTGACCACCTTCACCCAATTCCTCCACCACCCACTCTGATGGCTGTCCTTAAGAGCAAATGTCAGGTATGAGCATCTGCTAATACCATGGGTGGAGGCTTTTCCTCTGGTGAGGAGGTTTGTTGATACTTAAAACAGTAGGATGTGAAAGAATAAGGGAAAGAGTTCTCCAGAAGGTGCATATCATTTTCATGCCTTTATACATGCTTTTGCCTACAGTGCCCTTATACCACTTACTCAGTTGTGTAGTTGTGTAAATTGTTCATTGAAGACTGGTGCCTCTCCTGGGCTCTGACTATAATTTTCTGTAGAGCATATTTTCTGCTTGGTTGTTGTCTCTTCCATTAGACTATAAATTTCTATGAAGTATAAAATCCTATAAAGTATAGGATTGTATTTTAACTCCTCTGTCACTGTTACAGTATTATACCTAGTCCATAAACAACCTTTGAAATGAGTGATTAAATGATCTTAGGGAGTAGGGCTAGGATCCCAACCTAGATGAGTAAATATTACTTGAGTATAAGTAATTGAGATCATTCGTTCAATAATTATTTTTTGATTGCCTTCAGTGTTGATGTGTTTATATTTTAGAACTTCTTTTTTTTTGACCTTTCCTTTCGATTTTTATTTTCATTTCAACAACCTCACTAGGTGACACTCCTCATTTTCCAGAGGAGAACAGAATGACAACCCGCCTTGTCCTTGGTGACACAGGTGACAGAAGAAACAGCAGAAATTCAAGCAAATCCATCTCCCCCCCCCCCCCATTGTCGCTGAGGCCCAGCGCTGGCCGCGGGCTGGGCTGGTGCCTCCCACGGGCCTGGTCCTGCATGCGCTGGTGGGCCGGAGGGTTCGCCCCTCACGCCAGCATGGAGTCGCCTTGATGAGGTGGCTGTGAGTGATTTTATGACAACTCCGGTTGGTTTCCAAGTGGCCAGGTTATCTCTGGGCTCTACTCCATGGATCTGTGGTTCAGTGACACACTTCGAGGTCTCTGGGCACTTTTTCACTCAAGTACAGGCCACAGGGCTGTTGGAATTAATCAGCCAATCTGAGGCCACCGGAGATTGTGGCCCAGTGCAAAGACTGATTTGGGAGAAGGGAGTGAGCCCATTTCACACCTCACTTAAAAATGTCACCTTTCCTACCGAATGCTCATGGCTGTTAGCGGCTATCTGTTCTATCGACCGCCATAGAAGCAGGTGCTTGAGGCCCCAGAGTTCTGGCCAGTTGTAACCCGAGTTTCCAGACCAGTGCTGTGCCTTCTTACATTTTGTTCGCGTTTGTGAGATTTGTTTTTCTGGGGCCATGAGGCCATTTTAAGTCCCTGAGGTTTAATCCAAGGCAGTGGTAAGTTTGTTTGTTTTATGTTACTGGGAATAATTTTTGGCCATGTCACGTTGCTGTTATTTTTGCTTGTTTTTGAGAATTGGGAAGTAGAGGGATATTTGAAGTGAAGGAACAAAAGAATCAGAAGAAAAGACCAGTCTTTTTTCCTCTGTGATTTTCAACCTTTTTCTTTGCTTCAGAGGGTTCCCAGTTCTAGGGGCAAAGCCAGGGAACAAGCATGATGCTGCCCAGCACCCAGGTGCCTGGCTCAGAAACCTCCCTTTGCAGCCTCCGTGCAACGGGTTCTCACCTGTCGCTCCTCCGTGTGCTGAAGGCTTGGCAGCCCCCAGGCGGAGCGTGGCCAGGCCAGACTCTCAGGCTCTTCGGAGTCTTCATTAGATGTCTTTTTTTCTTCCTATGATTTTAGTAAATCTGGAAACTTAGGAATCATTAAAATAAAATTGTAACTTATTGATTGTCATTCAAAGAGCTACTAATGGTTGGTGAGACTTTGGGTCCAGCAGGCAGGACGGGCCTCATAAAGAGCAGAGAACACGTACCCAGCTTTTTTGATCAACACCTTTTTAGGTCAAAAGCACCTCATGATTTTGTGTGCTTTTCTTTTTTTTTTTTCAATTTTTAAAAAAGATTTTATTTATTTATTTATTTATTCTTATGTTAATCCCCATACATTACATCATTAGTTTTAGATGTAGTGTTCCACGATTCATTGTTTGTGCATAACACCCAGTGCTCCATGCAGAATGTGCCCTCCTCAATACCCACCACCAGGTTAACCCATCCTCCCACCCACCTCCCCTCTAGAACCCTCAGTTTGTTTTTCAGAGTCCATCGTCTCTCATGGTTCGTCTACCCCTCCGATTTCCCCCGCTTCATTCTTCCCCTCCTGCTACCTTCTTTTTTTTTTTTTTCTTAACATATATTGCATTATTTGTTTCAGAGGTACAGATCTGAGAGTCAACAGTCTTGCACAATTCACAGCACTTACCAGAGCACATACCCTCCCCAGTGTCTATTACCCAGTCACCCATTCTCTCCCACCCCACCCCCCACTCCAGCAACCCTCAGTTTGTTTCCTGAGATTAAGAATTCCTCATATCAGTGAGGTCATATGATACATGTCTTTCTCTGTTTGACTTATTTCACTCAACATAATACCCTCCAGTTCCATCCACGTCGTTGCAAATGGCAAGATCTCATTCCTTTTGATGGCTGCATAATATTCCATTGTATATATATACCACATCTTCTTTATCCATTCATCTGTCGATGGACATCTTGCCTCTTTCCACAGTTTGGCTATTGTGGACATTGCTGCTATAAACATTGGGGTGCACGTACCCTTTCGGATCCCTACTTTTGTATCTTTGGGGTAAATACCCAGTAGTGCAATTGCTGGATCATATGGTAGCTCTATTTTCAACTTTTTGAGGAACCTCCATACTGTTTTCCAGAGTGGCTGCACCAGCTCGCATTCCCACCAACAGTGTAGGAGGGTTCCCCTTTCTCCGCATCCCCGCCAACATCTGTTGTTTCCTGACTTATTAATTTTAGCCATTCTGACTGGTGTGAGGTGGTACCTCATTGAGGTTTTGATTTGGATTTCCCTGATGCTGAGTGATATTGAGCACTTTTTCATGTGTCTGTTGGCCATTTGGATGTCTTCTTTGGAAAAATGTCTGTTCATGTCTTCTGCCCATTTCTTGATTGGATTCTTTGTTCTTTGGGTGTTGAGTTTGATGAGTTCTTTATAGATTTTGGATACTAGCCCTTTATCTGATAGGTCATTTGCAAATATCTTCTCCCATTCTGTCGGTTGTCTTTTGGTTTTGTTGACTGTTTCCTTTGCTTTGCAAAAGCTTTTTATCTTGATGAAGTCCCAATAGTTCATTTTTGCCCTTGCTTCCCTTGCCTTTGGCGATGTTTCTAGGAAGAAGTTGCTTTGGCTGAGGTCAAAGAGGTTGCTGCCCGTGTTCTCCTTTAGGATGTTGATGGACTCCTGTCTCACATTGAGGTCTTTCAACCATTTGGAGTCTATTTTTGTGTATGGTGTAAGGAAATGGTCCAGTTTCATTCTTCTGCATGTGGCTGTCCAATTTTCCCAACACCATTTGTTGAAGAGACTTTTTTCCATTGGACATTCTTTCCTGCTTTGTCAAAGATGAGTTGACCATAGAGTTGAGGGTCCATTTCTGGGCTTTCTTTTCTGTTCCATTGATCTATGTGTCTGTTTTTGTGCCAGTACCATACTGTCTTGCTGATGACAGCTTTGTAATAGAGCTGGAAGTCCGGAAGTGTGATGCCGCCGGCTTTGCTTTTCTTTTTCAACATTCCTCTGGCTATGCGGGGTCTTTTCCGGTTCCATACAGATTTTAGGATTATTTGTTCCATTTCTTTGAAAAAAGTGGATGGTATTTTGATGGGGATTGCATTGAATGTGTAGATTGCTCTAGGTAGCATTGACATCTTCACAATATTTGTTCTTCCAATCCATGAGCATGGAACGTTTTTCCATTTCTTTGTGTCTTCCTCAATTTCTTTCATGAGTATTTTATAGTTTTCTGAGTACAGATCCTTTGTCTCTTTGGTTGGATTTATTCCTAGGTATCTTATGGTTTTGGGTGCAATTGTAAATGGGATTGACTCCTTAATTTCTCTTTCTTCTGTCTTGTTGGTGTATAGGAATGCCTATATTTTAGAACTTCTTAATGGCATAATTTTATATCAAGAGATTCTTTAGTGATCACATTTTATATAGTTTGTTGAAATACATTTTCCTTCAAAAAGCTGGCTTAATACTCCTGTAAACTTGTGGGAATTTTGAAACTGGTAAGCAGGCAGTATTGCATCTCTAATTTCTACCTAGAAGAGTAGGCTTTAGAAGTCCTTTGGTTTTTCTTCTTGTCTCCAGGCCAACAATCTATTAAGCCTCCTAGCTTGTTTGGTAATTCAGGTTGCTTGACTTCTTTTTCTTAAGTACTCTGGTGACTCACAAGCCTTAAATAAGCCCAGAAGTTAATGTTCAACTTAAGTTTCCTCTCCTCTATATTAGTTATCAAATGCTGCATAACAAATCAGACCAGAACTTAAGGGCTTAAACAATAATAATCATTTATTATTTCTCATGGCTTCTGTGTATCTGGAATTCAGGAGCTTGGCTGGGTGGTTTGGCTTGAGCTCTCTCATGAGGTTATAGTAAGCAGGGGCTGCAGGCACCTGAAGGCTTGACTTGGGCTGGAGGATACCCTTTTAAGATGGTTCACTTACATGGACTCATCTAAATTAAATATATAACTTTGGTTTGTCTTGTCTGTATTCTGCATTCAGTTTATTGAACCCAATAAATAATTATGACAGTTGAATGCTTAATAATTAAAATGGGATAGAAGGCATGTGGTAGCTAGCCTCCAAGGTAGCTGCCTAGCATTCACACCTTTATGTGGTTCTCTCCCTGCTTCTGTATTCAATCAGGGCTGGCCTGTGTGACCAGTGGAATATGGTATGACAGTGTGTGGATTCCAAGGCCAGGTCATAAAGGGTATTACAGCTTCTGTATTAGTCTCTTGGATTGTTCATTCTGGGGTAAGTCAGCCGGCATGATGTGAGGATACTCAAGCAGCCCTTTGGAGAGGCTTTCATGGGGAAGAATTGAGGCATCTTGCAAATAGCTCACACCAATTTGCCAGCCTGTGAGTGAGCCACATTGAAAGTGAATCCTTCAGGCCAAGTCAAGCTTTCAGGTGCTGACAGCCCTGGCTGAGATCTGACTCTAATCTCCTGAGAGATTGTTCTCTCTTGGGTGTTGTAGACCTGTATTTGACCCTAGCAGGTATTGTTTTATCAAATGACTGTTGATACCCTCTGTATACTTAGCATCGTGTAAAAGTGTTGCAGTGAATATAAAAATTAAAAAACTTAGGCAGGGCCTAGTCTTAATTTCAGTGTTGATTCTCATAGATAAAGAAATTGGTCTATCACAACTTTGTAAAAGCCTTTTTTTCTGCTCTTCACGCTTATAAGTTAATGTATAGTTATTAAGAGTTTGTTTTGCCAAGTCTCCTCTCAACCTTTCCTTCAAGATCAAAGCATCATGTAAATGATGATGATTGAACTTTCTGGACACCTTTGGGTGTTAGATGCTATGTTCTCTCATCTTCCTATATCAGCTATAGGCAATGTTAACACTTTGTAATTTGCAATTTAAAAAAAAAATTGTCTTCTATGTCAAGCTCTTAACTTCCTGAAGGAAGTTCACCCATATATATTTTTTGAATAAATGAAGGATTGGATTGGATTAGCTTTATGATTTCTCTTTATGACTTAGAATGTCTTAAATGATATTTAAAAGGGATTTATGGTTTACTTTCACATATAGTGTGATTCCTCAGAATAACCTTTTGAGATTAGTGGTTTTATCACCCTTTTAGAGATGAGAAAGCTGACGCTAAAGTGACTTGCCCACAGTTTAGAGTTAAATCATTTAAAGGTAGGGTGGAAATACCACTATACCATTAGATAATTTTGTAGGGTAATCAATCGGTGGCAAATGTGCTGTTATTTTTAGTTTCACTGTGATGTGCAAACTTCAGTAGTGTGTATGATGGTATTGAAGCTGGATGTAAAACCACTATTTCTATTTGGTCTTTTTGTCTTACTGAAAGTACAGAAAATTTTGTTGCAAAAAAAATGAAGTATAGAACAGAAATTTATAAAGTTTCATGTCTGGTTTTTGTAGTTTAGTGATACCTTTTGAATTAAGTTTTTTCTTTTTTCCTTTTTCTTCCCTTTACACACTACAAATCGCTTATGAAAGGTCTGAGGGTCATTTATGTCTTCCTGTTCGATACACACATTCCTTCCCAGAAGCCTTACAGAAGTTCTATCGTGGTGAGTTCAGGTAGGAATTTCTTACAGTTGTTTTATAAATATCTTTATGTGCCATTAGAAATGCTATTGGACAGAACAAGTTAGATAATATTTGGCTTAGTGTATAGTTATGTATTACTCTTTATGGCTACTGTTATTAGCTGAGTCATCCACACCTCTACCTTTCTTCTAGTCCAACAGGAACTGTGTAGAAAAACCCTGACAAAAGCCACTTGGCCTGTAACCCAACTGCAAGTAGAGGGGTTTTCTCCATCAGTGAACTAGAGGCCATGTTTCTATTTTCTTAATGTTGTTACATGTTCTTAGCAGTTTGGTAGAAAGCTAGTTAAAACTACTGGCTAAAAGTAAGTGTTCAAATTCACTGAGATTTTATATTTTTATCCTCCTCTCCCATCCAGAATGGCTGAGGGTTGGATTTACTCCACCATTCTGAGGTTCCTGGTATCTTTTATTTTACATATTAAGTGTTTCTTAAGTAGGGGGATGTTTTGTCATACTTCTTTCACTTAATTTGTTCAGTAGTCAGGCTATCCTGAAAAGAGAAGAGTGGAGGGAGGAGCTGAGATGGGGTTGGTGATTATAGTAGAGAGAGCCGAGTTGGATGACTTTTTATTTCCTGACTTGGACTAGATTTTTATTGTTTGAGAAAGCTTTGTTTTTTTTGTGAAATTGTATTAAATCTTGATTTCTGGAATCATTAGTAATGATTCTAGTTTCTGGTTGTTTCAGAAGTTTGGCACCTCTACAAATGTCCAGTTTATAGCTATCAAGTGGGAGTATATTTTTATATACTAATCTAGCAGAATCTGTCCCACTGGCTTTTTGACACATCAGTTTTTGGTTTTGAAATCAATTATACCTAATTTTTTTCCTTCTATCAAAAATGTCATTTAAGTTTTAGGTGTAATCTTAAATGTTAAAAAATTTGTCATTGATTTCTTTTTTTTTTTTTTTTTTTTAAAGATTTATTTGACAGAGAGAGACACAGCGAGAGGGAACACAAGCAGGGGGAGTGGGAGAGGGAGAAGCAGGCTTCCCGCCGAGCAGGGAGCCCGATGCGGGGCTCGATCCCAGGACTCTGGGATCGTGACCCGAGCTGAAGGCAGACGCTTAACGACTGAGCCACCCAGGCGCCCCTGATTTCTTTTTTATTGCAAAAAAAATAATCATTATAGAACTCTAGGAGAGGGAGTTTTGTCTAACCACCTTAACACAATATTGTTTTATCACAGTGGTTTTCTTTTTTGTTTTTTGGGGGTTTTTTGTTTTGTTTTTGCATGTTATGCTTTTGTATGAGCGAAACACAACTGTATCTTAGTATCTTAGATTTAATGGATACTTGATATAGAATTTGACTTTGAGTCAAGTTATGTGGGAGATTTTGTACAAATACATTAGATATTTCTATTATTTCTGAAAAGAGAACTAAATCTTTGACTTTGTCTTTGAGGAGGAACCTGTAGGTTTTAGGTGTTTCTGGTATAATTTGTGGAATAACTAGGTTTTTATTTTTTTTTTTAAAGATTTTATTTATTTATTTGAGAGAGAGAATGAGAGAGAGTACATGAGAGGGGGGAGGGTCAGATGGAGAAGCAGACTCCCTGCTGAGTAGGGAGCCCGATGCGGGACTCGATCCAGGGACTCCAGGATCATGACCTGAGCCGAAGGCAGTTGCTTAACCAACTGAGCCACCCAGGCACCCAATAACTAGGTTTTTAATATGAATTTTTTAATTTGGTGAAATTATAATGCCTCATCCTAAGTTTACTTTATCTTAACATATTTGCTTTTCCTTCACTCTTCTAAGGTGGTTATGGAGGCAGCGAATCAGGTTGTACCTTGAAGGGACTGGCATAAACCCTGTTCCTGTGGACCTCCACGAACAGCAGCTAAGTTTGAATCAACATAGCAGAGCCTTCAACATTGAAAGAGTTCATGATGAAAGTAGGTAGATTGGGAATTAGATGTGTTTGGGCAGTATTTAACTTCTTGTTCCTTTGATTTCTAATTTATATAAGTGATAATTTACAATTATTTGGGGATTTTAGTGCTACTGACCACATTTAAGAAAATACAGTGAACAACTTGAGGTGTAAAATGTAATATGACTAGATACAGAAATAAGAAATAAGCATACTTCTAAAAGAAATGTGTTCTAGGATGGGTTTGAAAACATGAAATATGAAAGAATTATAAAATGTCTAAGAGAATAGTTGATATTTAAGGAAGGATTCTTGGCTTTAATCTTTAAAATGTCAAAAAGAGAAAGGCAGTAGAAATGACCTAATCTATAGATTTCTTAATAATTATACATTTGTATAGCCATATTTAAATATATCTATCATAGTTATAGTTGTTGGTTAAAATCTTTTTGTTGGGAAATTTTGCATTGCAGCCTTAAGATTTGTGTTCCAGACATCTCTGTAAGCTGCTAAGAGAATATTAGTATAAGGTGATATGCAGCCTTTTTTTTTTTTTTTAGTAAGTGTTAAGGTGAATTCTCAGTTTTGTGGATCATAATTGAGCCATATTTTCCCAGTAATTTTAAGGCTTTCATGCTACAGGAAGACCCCAAGAGATATACTAAATATCTGTGGACTGTATAAAAAGGTATTTTTTTCTCCTGTGTTTCATTTCTTGGCTAAACTTATCAGGAAAAGCTACCTTTACGTATCTGCTTTGTTTCTGTCTTATCTCATGATTTTCAGAGTTTTTCATGGTGATTTATAGCTTTATAGGTTGGGCTGTTCTTAAACTATGTGTTCATGTCATATCTTAAAGATTTTAAATTTTTAGTTGGAAATATTACTTTATCCCTAGCCAAAAGAAGTTATTGCTATCACCGGAGATGTTCAAGATTTGGCTCTGAAATTCATTGGCTTTATAAGAAAGCTATAGATTGGTATTCAGAGATTCAGTGATCTCTAATATATAACTGATTTGGTTTCCAATATGAGCCATGCGTGTAATTTGCTGCTGAAATCCAAAGTGGCTCCTGTGGAAGTACTTGATTATTTCCACGTCTGAAGCTCTCAGAAATTAAGTGTGACAATAAGAATCTTATGAGGTGGATAAGTATATTTCATCACTCTTAAAATATTGTTTCAAGAAGAATTAAGGTTTATTTTGGTGAGAGAGAGAGGCTTCTTTGGAGATACGTTAGGTGATTTTGAGGTTCATTATGAACACTCTAAATATGAGATTTAACTTCTGTGTTAATAATGTTAAAGTATGGATTCTATTGAAACAAAAGTATGAATATTTTAGTATTTTGTAAAATTTAAATCCTAACATTTCTAAAATTTAAACAAGTTGTTTTTCTTTTCATTACTACAGGACCTGAGGCTTCAGGACCCCAGCTTTTGCCAGTGAGGGCACTGAATGAAGTCTTCATCGGGGAGAGTCTATCATCCAGGTACTTTTAAACCTGTATTCTTGAGTTTGGAATTTAATGTTTTAGTATTTTTTAGATATTTATTTGATTTCTGCATCCTAAGAATTATGAATAATTAATATGGTATAAGTGATAGAAATGAATTATTTAATGAAATATTTCCAAAACCTTCTCACACATTTATAATACATGTTAAGAAGAGAGAAGGTTCTATGAGCAAAAAAGTTTGTGAAACCCTAGGTTAAACAAAGTTATTCAGGTTCCATTACTACAGAGCCTTTAATCTATCATATAGGTGCTTTATAAATGTTTAAGAGAATGATATACTAGGCATACATTTGCAGTGGTTATAAAACTTTTATAGACAGTCCATATTAAAACTTCCTAATTACCTTAATAACGTCACTTAAGGCTGATTTGTTTGCTTATTTTTATCCAGGATCCAGTTAAGGATTATGCATTGCATTTGGCCATCATGGCCCTTTAGAATTAAGAATCGTTCTTTAGTCCCACCCCTGTTTTGTCATTCCTGATATTAATATTTTTGAATAAGCTAGTTGGTTTGCAGAATATCCCTTGTTTTAGATTTGTGTGATTTTCTTTTTTCTCTGCATGATAAGATTCAGACTAAACACTTTTGGCAGGAATACTACTTGGTGGTAATTGTATCCCTTATGCAACATCATAAGCCAAGTGTATTGACAGTTTAAGATTTGTAAAAAAAAAAAAAAAAAAAAAAAAAAAGATTTGTAATCATTATTAGCAAAAACTAAGGTTAATAAAGTTCTTCAGTAGGAGTATAAAAGTATAGTATGGTTTTATTACTGATGAAATCTGTTTTGTGGGTGTTGAATATAATTTAGCCTTAAATGGTCAGCAGAATTTTTTTCAAAACTTTCATGTGATATTAGTTACCAGTTATAAAATGACTGCCATAATGTAAAGTTAATTAAACTCTTGGTTGCCATTTAGAACTTGCCTTCTCATTTTTGTAGATGTAAGTAAATTAGGGGTGGAAAATTAGAGATGAGTCTCTGTCCCACGTGGCTGCTATCAGAACCGTGTGACCCTTTGAGGTCATGTAGTTGATTCCCTAGTTTACTGAGAGTTCCATATATTCTGAAATTCTGATTGTTGACCTGTCTTTTCATAAGTTTAATTATGATGAGAAATATTTGTCTTAATTAAGATACCCATGTTTTAGCCAATGACTAATTCAGATAGTACTGAAAAGAACAAAGCCTGATTGAGTAGAATGCCTTGAACAATCTTTTTCAGTTGTAATTATTTTGATTAATGTAATTTTAAATTCAGCAAAATGTATTGTGTACCTGCTACGTGCTATATGCAGGTCACTAAGGATGTAAAGATAAGTAAGATAAAGGTAGAAGTAGCATCTTATTTTTTTGGAGGGTGGTAAAATACATAATTTTAAAAAGTATTTAAAAGTAAAATTCTTTGAAGGAATCAAAAGTATATTCTTTAAAGAACATAAAGTGTAAATACATTTATTTTAACATAGTAATAAGACTCATGCTACACATAAAATGTTTTCTTTTGCTCTATATCAAGTTTGAAGTAATATGGAAATGAATAATGGATACTTGGTGACAGAGAAGGCAGGAAATGTAATTCTAATTAGTGGTATAATCTAATCATGATTACTAAAAGCATAAGGCAGAGAGCAACAACTTTAAATGAAATTGGAGAGTGTCTACATTAGAAGACAAATGAAATCTTGCCATTTGCAACAACATGGATAGACCCAGAGGGTATTATACTAAGTGAAATAAGTCAAAGACAATTACCATGTGATTTCACTCATTTGTGGATTTTAAGAAACAAAACAAATAGAAAAAAGAGAAAAAAGCAGACTTAAATACAGAGAACAAATTGGTGGTTGCCAGAGGGGGCAGGGGGTTGGGTGAATAGAGGGGATTAAGAGTATACTTACCTTGATAAGCGCTGAGGGATGTACATAATTGTTGAGTTACTATATTGCATACCTGAAACTAATATAACACTGTATGTTAATTAAGCTTGAATAAAAAATAATAAAATAGATGGCAAAGGTAAAAATGTTTTGAGAGTTTATGCCGATTCTAGAGAAGCCATTTAATGGCTTATGTTATTGTTTGTGTATTTTAAAGGTTATAACTTCCGAGAGATTCTACTAGTGAGTGTTGCTTTGTAATTTGTACTTACTAAAAATCAAATAACTTATAAAAGGAGGAAAACTGGGATCGATTGACAGACTTCTGGGAATTCAGTGAAGTCCCACTAGATTTTAGATTGAATGTTTTTTTCTGTGGCAGCAGTGATTTGGTTGGTTTATCTCCTAAATAATGTCTGATGCTGCTGCTTTTTGTGTTGAGCCTCACCTTATATCCTTACTAAGATAAGGACAGTAGCGCTTCTGATGCTATTGAGAAAGTTTTCACTATAGGAGGTATTAGAACTTATTTTTAAGGGATCTATGACATAGACCCTTAGAAAGGAAATGAATACTTACTGGATGCCTGCTATGTGTCAGGCTTTATGAATATTGTGTATATTACCACATTACATGCTCATAGCAACCCTGTGAGAAAGGTAGTTGTATGTATCAGTGAAAAAGTTGAGATTTGGAGAGTTCACATAACTTGCCCATGGTCCTATCATTAGTTAGCATCAGAATTATCATTGTATACCCAGTATTTCTGATTCCAGGTCCTGTATTGAGGCTTCACTATGCCCTGAAAACCCTGAAAACTTAAGGGCTTTGCTTGGAAAATATGAAGTGCAGCAATATTATTCCTGCCTCATTTATAATGTTCTTAGATTTAAGAACATTTTAAAAGCCCAATTTTTTTTCTTTTCTATTCTAACCTAGAATGTCTTATTCTTGGGCTGTAGCAGTGGACAATTTAAGAAGAAGTATACCCACTCTAAAGGGACTGTGAGTTTTATTGCTGCCTTAAAAAAATAATTTCCCTGAAACAAAAATTCTGAGTTGACTAATCTTGATAAACCTGCATGTGAGAATGACACTAAATTTGCTCATTGTTTTGGGCTCAACACCCCTCACCTGACTATACTTTTCATCCTCTCCACCTGTTTCTCTTCTCTCCCCACTTACCTCTAATCTCATTTGTTTCTATGTGATTCTAGCATAATAGCAGCCATTCCTATAGAGTTGACTGGCTTGTCTGAATGTAATAGGCTCCTAATACGCCTAAAATTCCTTATTTTCTAGGAAGATATAACAAAGCTATGAAATAGATTCAATGTGAATATAAGGCCTGCTATCTTTTATGAAGAATGGTGACTTCAGAGAAAACACGAAAAGGAGTTGTGCCATGTAAAACCTTTACAGATTGAGTTTGGCAGGAGAATTGAGGGTTAAGAGATAAATTATCCATTGAGTGTTAGTGTTTGCAAGCATGTCTAATAATTGTTGTTATTGGAAAAGCTATATTAAGAGTTTAACTTTTTTATTTGCTGGACAAAAATAACTCAGTGTTGATCAATGACACCATTATTTAAGATATAGTTTTACAAAATAGGCTTTTATAGGTTTCAAGAGTTTTTTTTTTAATTGCAAATTTATATGTTCATGCAGTTAAAAGAACAGTGTCATTTTTGCTGATGTCAGAAAACCCATTTGATTTCATATTTATGAACTACTCTAAGAAATAGAAATCTTTAAAGAAATTACAGTTCTAGTTTTATTCCTAGTTTTGTCTACTGATGCAGTACTGTTTGAGAATTTTCTTTAGAACTTGATCTTAGCTTACTATCAGTTCAAAAGGCACATTAGTATATAACTTAAACAAGTTGAGCAGAAACTGTTGGCAACTTGAAGGGTTAGATACAGACTTGGAGCTATCAAGGACTAGCTACTGAGAATGAAACTCACCTAAGAACGGTATTTTCTTTTTGAATTGTGAAATAAGGCTCTGTATGTGTTAGATTCCATAAAAACAGTAGAGGTTATGGTAGGTAAAAATTTACCAGGAGCCCTTGTTTGAAATGTTAAAATATTGATAGAAAGGACCATATGGATCAGAGAGGGATGGAGATACACAGATTTTTTTTTTTTTTTAACTTTTTCACTTAGTATTGGTATTAGCATCATGGTGTGCGTGCCTACTAAGTCAGGTATGTCTAAGTCAAGCTGGCCCACTTAGATTTTATTAGTTCTGAAGAAACGATGTTTGTCTTACTTACTGTGAGCCATAAGTTCAGCAAATCCAGTTTTATATTTTCAATTCATAGGGCTTCCTACTATGAGATTTCAGTTGATGATGGTCCATGGGAAAAACAGAAGAGTTCAGGGCTCAATTTGTGTACTGGAACAGGATCAAAGGCCTGGTGAGTAACTTGGGATGTTGCTTATTGACTTTGTGAAATATTTTAAGTAACGTAATGTACTCGAGGCTGCACATCGGTGTATCTAAAGCCTCTGATATGCAATAGGTAGCCTGGTGGTGTTATGTTGGTTGGCTCACTTTCTGCTTTACTCATCAGTTGGGTCCAGAAGTCCTGCCTTGACTTTGTAGATTGGAGCTGTAGCCTGGATTTGGTCGTTATTTAGCCTATTGCACTAGGTTTGTAAAGAGAAAAAAAGAAGATGAGAAATGTTTTGGGGGACTGTATGGTTTTTTTTTTTTTTTAATGAAAAATATTTTAAATAATAGTAAAGAAATGAAAACAAGTACAATAACAACAGCAAACGTCCTGGAGGTTTGTGTGGCAAAGGCCGAACTGGAGATAACTTGGGCTCCTGTATCTTGCTTACCCTCTCACTTCTCTCTGGGTAATTGCTGCTGCTTAGTCATATACATGCAGACGCCTCCCAGACTTTCATCGTAGCTCTCGTCTCCTGAGCACAAACTCCTACCCTAAAATGACCTACTAGAGAGAGTGTTAATAGACCTTCAATTTCAACACATTGAAAACTAAATTTATTATCTTCAGGTTTTTATTCCTGTGATCCCTGTATTGCTTAATAGGATCGCTGTTACCCCAAGTTCGTGCTCTAGAGAAACCTTACTCCCCTAATCCTTGCTCTTACTTTTGAGTCTCCCTATTCTCCCCTTTACACATACCAGTCTCTGAATCCTGCCAGACACACTTCTGAAGTCCTTGCCCCTCTTTTTCATTTTCTCCTATTTCTTTGGTCCAGACCTTCATCTTTTTAGTGAATATTCTTTGTGCCTCATCCTTTATTCTAAAGGCTGTCATCCATTCTACCAACAGAGTAATATTTCTAAAATGTAGATAAATTTGGCTGTATGCCTTCTGTGCTGTAAAAGTTTAGTTTACTCCTGACTATGTTGATTACTCAGTCTGTGTATAACACCCTTTAAATAGGACCTAAGGAACCTTCCCAGCCTATTGCTGCCCTACACTCACCCACCAGCACACCAGGGACACTGCAGGCTACTTGGAATGCTCAGCACAACGTGTTCTCTCTGGGCTTTTTGTTTTTGCTCAGTGCAACTTCTTCCTGCATTGAATGCCTGAACATTCTCCACTTTCCATCCCCTGGCTGCAAATCCAATCTTCAGATGTCATTCTGCGTAGGAAATGTTTACTAGGATCTAGTTCTTTTCATCAGCATAATGAACCCTCTTTTGGTGCATCCCTCGCATTGCATTTTTTCCTCATAGCACTGTTCTAGCACTTACCACATTATTAATTCTCTAACTAGCTGACACCCGGCTGGTTCAAGCAACTTGAGGCATTTGGGATGGTGACTCATGGTTTTGTGTGGTTTGTTTGTTTTTCCCCTCCCTCAGTTTTTTGTGTGTATAGCATAGTACCTAATACATAATCAATTTTTTTTTTTAAATAAATGACTACATATACAGTGGAAAACAGTACTTAAAACTGTTATTTTAAGTTTGGATAGTTTAAAATGGAGTAATACTTTTTCAGTATTACTTTTTAAAACTTTTTATTGTGGAAAAATTTATATGCAAGAGTAGACAAAATAGTATAATCAATATCCATGTACCCATTAGCCAGTTTCAATAATTATCAACACATGCCCAATCTTTTCCTCTGTTCCCCTACTGTCTCCTTTTGTCTTCTGTTATTTTGAATTAATTTTTAGACATCACATTCATTCGTAAGTATTCCATAACTTCACATCTTTTTTTTTTTTTAAAAAAAAGCCTCATCTTTGTCAAATAAATGAACCTTTGGAGAAAAATGGGAAGTATTATTTAAAGATTGGCTAAGATCTCATTTCCCTGAGGGCCAGTGAGAACTAATTTCTAGGATGACTTTTAACAATAATTGTTTGAAAAAATAAATTTAATCTATTATAAAATTATTGTGTAACCCTCATAAAATGAAAACATTATAGTTAACTGCCTTAATTTATCATGACATCTTTTCTGCTCACTGTGATGTGTTACTTGTCGAAAACTGTACTGAGAATCAGAAATGGATTCCTAGATCCTTCTTCTCCTCTCTCAGTATTCTGATCCCCCCCCAAAGTAGGCAAAGTGGTATAACTGAAAAGAGTACTAGCATGGAAGTTAGAGCCCTGGCTAAACCACCAGCTAGCTTTGTGATCTTGTACAAGATTCCTTTTCTGCAAAGTGAGGAGAAATGGAACAGATAAAACAAGATTATCTTCTGAACGTGATTCTGTAGGTTCTGTTTTATGCGCTAAATACAAGCTATCAGTTACTTAGCCCCTGCTACTTTGAATATACTGTGCTAGGTGCTTTATATACACTGACAATATTCTTACAGAAATCCTGCAAGAAAGTAGTTGTAGCCCTGTTTTATAAAGGTAGAAATTAAGGCTTTGCAAGGATAAATAATTAGTGTGAGGTCACAAATAGTGTCAGAAACTGGAGATAAGCACAGGCGTGCTTGACTACAAAACCAAGGCCTTTTCGACTGCCAGCTTTGAAATGCAGAGCTCGTACAGTTCAAAGATGTGTTAGCAGGTTGTACTGAAGGATTATCAAGGTTAACTTGCTAATCTTAGTGAAATAGTGGTTATGCTAAAGGCGGTGAATCGGCTTTGACTTTTGCATTGGGGTGTGTGTCTGTCTGTGTGATTTTGATAGTTTTAGTTTTCAACCTTTTAATAGTAAGAAGAGCATAAAGAATAAGAGCCATTAGGCTTGTAAAGTAGTCCTGCCCTCCACTGCCACACACTTCATAGCTGAGTCCTGTGTTGATGTTGGACATGAGTAAGTATGGCTTATATTAGGATTTCAGTCTTTTCTATGTTGCTTATTAAAGTCTCATGTTGTCTCCGATGTTGTGGTCTAGAACTGTCTCTGTCCCTGCCACCTTGGTCACTCAGCCTCTTCTCTGTTCAGCCCTACGTAGCTTGCTTGCTTCTAACATCTTCTACCTTACTCCCTCCCATTACTGATCCTTCTTTTGCTGTGATTGCATTTCCCATTCATCTTTTGTCCTTTTTCTGTTTAGAAAATGGGCGGAGAGAAGAGAAGCCTGGGGGCCAGAAGGGCTGAGGGAAAGCTGTACATTTCTATACGTTAATAACTTTATCAAACTACCACTTCTAAGCTTTTTCTTTGTCTTGAGCTTACATATATTATTTAAATTTTCAAAAATACTCTGGAAATAAGTGATTTTATTTTTATTAATAGAGTATTATTAAAAGGTCTCAGGAGTTTCCCAAAGCCATGTGGCTAATAAATGGTGAAGACAGGATTTAAGTTCTGGACTTAACTCTAAACTGTAGACCTCAGGAATCACTGGAAAGAAAGGAATAGAATAGCCTATTTCTTTTACTCTTTTAATTCTTGCACAGAGAGATAGAAGTTTTCCTATGTGACCTCTCAGTCCTTGCTTTGAATATGAAATGTGGAAATGTTTAACTTTGCATAAGATAGTTATTGTAACTGATAAACCCCCAATCTCAGTGACTTAACACCATAGAGGTGTCTTTCTTGTTCTTATCAAGTCCAGGTGTGTCCTCATTGGGAGGTGGATCTCCAAGTAGTGACTCAGAGTCCAGGCTCCTTCCATCATGTGGCTCAACCATCTTTTAAACATAAATCCTAAAGTCTCTCTACTTATATACATCAAGCCAGAGGAGGAGGAAAAGCATGGAGGATCACCTGTGGGAGGCTTATGGGACACAGGTTTAGACGTGTTGTGCATGACTTCTACTCTCATTCCTGTAGCTAGAACTCAGTCACATGGCTTTATGACAAGGAAGGACGGAGAAGATAGCCTGACTATGTGTGTACGCGCACACACACACACACACACACACACACGTGTGCGTGCGTGCACACACACGTAGAGAGTCTGGGGATTAGCTATCCCATTTTGCATTCCTAAAAATACCTCCACAAGACAGGGTTATGTTGCATAGCAATTTGTCTCTGAATTATCTCATTGTCATCTCTGTCCTCTACTTAGTGTGGAATTAGCTACATTCACTGGGAGAAGTACTACAGAGTTCAGTCACATATATTTCTGTTAGTTTTTAGGACTGTTGCCAATCCCCCTCCTCCATACATTGTCTTAGCCAACTTAAGGGTAAATGTTCTTAAGTGAAGAGAAAGCTTTACTAGCTTAAGAAGATAGGAGATTCGATTTGTCTTTGAATTGGATTGTCTTTAGTGGAAATTATGTGTGATTTCAAATGGGAACTCTTAGAATGGTGAAGGTTGTAGATCTAAGAAAAAATCATCATGTGCTAGCTAATACCTTCTTAGGCATATGGTTTGTCTTTGATGTAGAATATAAACCACTCCTAAAGGGAGAGTGAACTGGCTGAAATCCAGGTTGCAACCATAGGAAATTCCTCTTAATTTAAGCCCAATTCAGAGGACTTAGTTTGGGTTGTCTTGTGGTATCCCGAATAAGTCCTAGTTCTAGGACTATTAGATCAAGTGTATGAGACTTTTGTTCTCTTAAGTCTTAACTTCAATATTTTAATTCAATGGAACCCTAATAAAAGCTCATTTTATGTGACTTTTAATTTAAAATAGAGT
Source organism: Neomonachus schauinslandi (assembly GCF_002201575.2). Taxonomy (NCBI): domain Eukaryota; kingdom Metazoa; phylum Chordata; class Mammalia; order Carnivora; family Phocidae; genus Neomonachus; species Neomonachus schauinslandi. The sequence goes on from NC_058409.1 coordinate 122,830,363, forward strand.
TCTAAAACCATATCTTCCAATAATGTGAATATTCAGAAGAATTAGAATATAACTCATGCACATCTCTTTCATTTGATATTTTCATTCAGTATTGAGTTTCTGCCATGAGCCAGGTGGTGCCGCAAATGCCTGACCTTGTAGTGTGTGGCAGTAACTCTAATGAGATATAGGTATTGCAAACCTCATACTAAAAAATGAGTCAGGACACTTATTTTGCTTCATGCCACATAGTAAGTATGAGCAAAGGTACAGAGGCAAGAATGGGCTTGGTGTGGTTGCAATATGAAATTGGAGAGTAGATAATGGTAAAAACAGAGTAGGCAATGGCTAGTTTGAGATTTTTTTAGCATAGGCATGTGGTCTGTGAATGACTCCAAATTTTTAATATAAAAATTTGTGTATCTGCATTGTTAAGAGAATGCCCAAAATGTTATCACATTTCTCAAAATGTGAAGGGTATAGGGTTAGAAGGGTATGCAAGAGTATCTGTTACTCTCCCCTCCTCAAAAAGGTTGAGTCACTGAATTACGTTGAGAGTGTGTGGGTCATTGTTATCTACTGAGGCCATGTGAGCAGAGTTGTGAGGCAGCAGAAGAATTCTAAATCACTGGGAAAAAACAAACAAAACTTTCCATAACCATCTTGATAGACTCAAGGACAGAGCTACTTTTAAAAGTGATTCATGTTTGTATTAACATTTGTTCTTAAGTGGTTAAGCAAGGCATCACACAGCAGTAAAGATTTCTCATCTTTTCTGTTTTATAATTTAGAGAGATATTTACACATTAAAAATATGTTAAATAGTATAAAAGGATATCAAATGAAAAGCTAGTCTTTCATTTCATATCTCTAGTACTAATCTCGAGACAACCACCCCATATATATATATATATATATATATATATATATGTAATATTTACTTCCCTGTTTGTTTATATATACTACATAATGCCTTTGGTTTTTTAACTTAACATATCCATTATCTATGAGCACATACAGTTCTGTTTTATTCTTTTTAATATCTACATAGTAACATATTTAACCTGCTTCCTGTGAATATGAGTTGTTTTGCTATTATAAACAATGCTTTGTAAGTAACCTTGTACATGTCTTTGTGTATTATAGATGCAAGTATATTTTAGGATAAATTAGTAGATTGAAGAATATGTTCATTTTAAATTTTAATAGGGCAGAATTGCCCTCCCAACTGCAAGTTCTCCATCAGTGTATGAGAATGTTTTTCTCATACTCATGCCAATATATTATCAGTCTTTAATTTGTATTTCCTTAAGTAGGAGTAAAATTGAACACTTTTTCATATAGACCTGTAAACTGTTTATGTACTTTGCCCACTTTTTAAAACTGGGTGAAGTGGCTATTATCTTTTGGTTGTTTTTTCTTGATAATTCTAAGTGTTCTTTTGTATATTAAGTAGATAATTCCTTTTTCATTTTTAGTATGTTTTTAGAATTAAAGAACTTATGTGATGTTTGTTTCTAGGTCATTCAATATTAACAGGGTTGCAACTCAGGCTGTGGAAGATGTTTTAAATATTGGTGAGTACCAAAATAGCTAGTATGTTATAATATGCTAAATAATGTATAGATTTTATTACATGTTAACTATTATATGACACAAGATATTTAATCAAGAAATTTCCCCCTTTTTCAATAGCAAAACGACAAGGAAATTTAAGTCTTCCATTGAACAGAGAATTGGTAGAAAAAGGTCAGTGACTAATGATCATAATTACTAACAGTTTCATTTAAGTTCTGCATCGATCTTGAGGATGTCATTGTGAAGTCTACTTGTCTAATTAGCAAAGCCTAGTACTTTTCTGACTCAAACAGGCTCTTGATATAATATCCCTTTACATGTATTGAAGCAATGAAAAGTTTAGAGCTGGACTTTTTATATATTATATTTTTGTGAACTATGAAATATAACCTTTATGTCAAAACGGGTGTTAGCTACAAACATGTCCTGGGGGATAGGAAAATCTAGAAAAATATAGATCTGGCAAATGGGAAATGCTTACTTAGACTCAGTATGCCATTAATATGCTCTGAATGAGATGGAATTCACTGAGCTGTGAATGCTTATCATCACATTCACTAAAATGTTCTCTTTATAACTTTTGACTACCTACTCCTGCCCAGTTGCTTCAGGGTTCCCTTGAGAGAACTAGCCGTGTTGGGAAAGAATACTACTGATCAGGGAGTTTGAAGACCTGGGCTCCAATCCCAGACCAGTCACTCACTGAAAATATGAGCAAGACTGATTCCATTCCTCTACTTCCTGGACTGCAAAATGAGGAAGGGGAAGTAGATTGGTAATGAATGCATAGGGATTCTTCAACTGTATTCTTAAAATTTTTTTTTCTAAATATTTAAATTCTTAAATAGGAAAACACATTCGTTTGATTTGCATATGAAATTAACTCACTACAGTCCCATCTCATCTATCAGGAACATTTTTGTACAGACTTCACACTACAGCTTTCCTTTCTGTCTCTGTTTAGTTGAAGAGTATCCTAAGATTAAGGTCAATTGTTTTTTAAAAAATCCAAACTTTTTCATAGTGTATCTACTTACATATGTAATAGTGTCAGTTCATTTAAGTGTATATTTTGGATTTCCAGGTAAGACTTCCTTTGTTGGGGGAGATGCTTGGCCTTTAATAGTTTGAAAACAGGACTAAATCTCTGACGTCCTTTTCAGCTCTCTCAAATGGACTTTTTCGTTCTCTCAATTGGAGACCAAAAAGATTAACATTAAATCTGCATCAAAGAAAGGAAAATTAGGCATTTATAGTAATTTATTCATTATATAATTTAACTTAAAACATAATTATATAAAACAACTGAAATTTGTATCAGGCATGTAAATTTAAGGGTGTATATATAGAATACAGTGATTTTTCTGCTTTATTGAATGAATGTTACTCCTTTGAAAATTTGTCCTTAGAAACAATAGTGAATGCCAGGGGTGCAGTCATTGTTACAGACATTTCTGGAATTACTTCTTTCAGAGCTAGCACTTTTTTTTTTTTTTTTAAGTTCTCTCTATGCCTAACATGGGGCTCGAACTCATGACCCTGAGATCAAGAATCGCATGCTCTAGTGACGAGCCAGCTAGGTGCCCCTGGAGCTGGGGGTGGGGTGGGGTGTGTGTATGTGTTCGTGTGTATTCGTTCCCAGAGAAGCAAATTTTTATTTTTGAGAGTGAATTAGATTTCAAAGAGCCAAATAATTTAAGTGAAATTTTGGTAAATAAGCTAGATTATCTGACAGTCTTATGATCTGTTTTAATGTGGTGTTCAACTAAATGTTCTTACAAGCCTGATTTCTTTGTACAGTTGTTTTTGACCAATTTGTGCTTTGCCTATCAACTTTCATGTGCCTCTTGGTTATGAGAAACAGGTCTCAAAGATTTCTAAACATATCTTGAGTAATTGCAGTTTCATTAGAGAAAGCATATTGCCTGTCATTGTTTAAGACTGCATTTTATATCAAGACAATTAACTTATGAACACTTTGACATGGTATTTTGCAAGGGAACTTTGGCAAGGGACTGTCGGAACTCAAGTTCCATTTGAGTGCCTCAAGCTAGTTCCTTACTTCTGTTTAATTACTGGTTTTGTAGCCCCCCCCGCCCACTATGTCTATTTCTGCTATATTGTGGTTGATACAGGCTTTGAAGGTTTTGTGTGCGTGTGTGTGCGTGTGTGTGGTTTTGAGGACAGGATAGCATTCATTTTTCATCTTGCACTTCTCAGAAGTGACCTTCTTTCATTGACTGAGCTAATACTTTTTTTTTCCTTCATAGTAACAAATGAATATAATGAATCGCTGCTCTACAGTCCAGAAGAACCAAAAATACTTTTCAGTATTCGAGAACCAATAGCAAACAGAGTTTTCTCCAGCAGCCGTCAGCGTTGCTTCACCTCAAAGTAAGCTTTCAAAGGCTGACTTCTGACTGTGCTTTCATTGCTTGTAATTAATTATAAAGGAGTCTTGGTTTTAAAGTATTCAGTTTGATGAAATTCACTCATTCAAACTAATCTGGTAGGAAAAGTATAGAACTCGTGGAACTAATGAGGTGTCATGCTGTACCCTGGTGAGAATGGTATTTTCCTTCCTAACATACTGTACCATTTTAGAGAAACTAAGTGAATAGAAGGGCCATAATTATTTAATTGGGTGATGTGGATTTGTTGTTTTAACATATTAAGACACAATAAGATCAAACTCACTTTTAAAAAAACTGGAAAGCAACTTTTTCATATGCTATGGGATAAAAGCAGGATAAACATTCTATAAAACCTCAGTTGTATAGCAATAAACTTTTAGAGTAGGACTCATTTCTGTCACCTTTTCCTTAAAAGTAACCCCCCCTTCCCACATCTGAGTTTTTTTGAAGGGTGGATATAAAAAAATATATAATTTATTTTGTAAAGGTTGTCCAATTTTCTGAACAAAAACACTGAAAAGTCATCTGTCTCATGGCAGGCAAAGTATGGTTTAATTTTGAATTGCTGCTTATACAGTGTACATATTCTTTTTTTGAAAATACTGTTGATATTTTTTCTAGGAAAAACACTCAAGGAAATTCATTTTACTCATTTGAGAGTTAATTTTGATTACTCAATAAATCTATACTTCGTTTAGGTGAGACTACAAAGACATTTAAATTTTTGCTCGTATAAACAGAATAGGCTTCATGACTTTGGCAGTTGGACAATATTTCTTAAACTTGTCATAAAAAGCACTTAACAAAAGATTGACAAATTGAACTATATTAGAATTAAGAACTTCTGTTAATTAAGACAACATTAAGGAAATACAAGGCAAGCCTGTGAGATATTTGCAGTACCTATATCCAAAAATGGACTTATATCCAGAATATTGTAAAAATTCTTACAACTCGATAAGAAAAGGCAGCTCAAAAATTGCCGAAGTTTTGGACTGTCATTTCACAGAAGAAGGTATCCAAATGGTGAAGTGTATGAAAAACATCCTTGACCTTATTATTCATGTGGGAAATGCAAATTAAAACTACATATTCTGATACCATATACTCACCAGAAGAGCTAAGATGCTAGTTGTTGTAAGGTGGGAGTAACTGCCACTTATATATTGTTAGGAATAGTTTGGAAAGTTGTTTGGCAGTTACCTACCAAAGCTGTATATAGCACATGCATTGACCCAGCAGTTCCACTCTTAGGTGTATATCCAACAGAAACGTATATACACAAATGTCTGCAACAAAAGATGCTCAAGAATATACGTAGCAGCACTACTTCCAGTAGTAAAAACTCAGGTGTCAGTGAATAGAAGAGATCCATAAATTTTGGTATTTTTATACAATGGAAGTGTTTTCATACAGCAGTGAAAATGAACACACTACTACTAATGGTAATAACCGTGGATAAATTTCAAAAGCATACTGTTAAGCAAAAGAAAGCTAGATACAAGCAAACCTATTCTTCCATTTATATAAAATTTAAGAACAAACAGAGCTATTACTACTATGGCGACTGACATTAGGATAGTGCATGTGTAGGAAGGAGCAGGGCCAGGGGCAGTGAAGGGGCTTCTGGGGAACATTTGATTCCTGATTTGGGTGAGGAATGACTACACAAATGTGTTTACTGAGCTGTACACTACAAATTTGTGTCTCTTCAGAAGATGTGTTATACTTAAGTAAAAACTATCTATGAAAATAGTTACATTCTTGTTCAGTATTAGTACTTGTAATAATAATAACATTTTCTCATACGAAAAAAGCCTGTGAGGTCCATCAAGTCTGAACTTGTTCCCTCATAACTGTTTGGGTGAAGGGAGCTATCTTGAATACTAGATTTTGGTAATGTACCCATATATACACAGTTATTCTCTCAAACCAAAGAACTTGATTTTAAAAATCAAGGCCAAATTATCTGCCAATTTCAATAAAAATAAGGGTTTTAAAGAAACCATAATTCAAGGTTAAGAAAACTTAATATTTAATGAGATGTTTCTTTCTGCTCAGGGTGTGTGTTCGTTCTCGTTGTTGGGATGCCTGCATGGTTGTGGATGGAGGTACTTCTTTTGAGTTTAATGATGGAGCAATTGCTTCGATGATGATCAATAAAGAAGATGAGCTTCGAACTGTGCTTCTAGAACAATGAAAGATTTCCTCAGATGACAAATTTTGACTACTGGGAAATGCTTTCATTTCACTGCAGAAACAGACTACCACTCATAAAGCTACGTATTTTGGTTGGTATTGAGACTGGTTGGCCCTGAGCTTCAAAGGTGACCAAGAAAGTGAGATTTGCATTATTCTTCTTTTGGATTTGGATAGAAAAGATTGTTCGCTGTGTTAGAAAATGGATGGACTAAACTGATTAAAATTGATACCAGTGAAAGTTCTATATTGCTTATAGTTGGTATCCAAGAGTACTGATATCTTTTTAGAGAGGTAGGCTCAAATAAAGGATTAAATGTTTAGGATTTGAAATTTCACTGTACAAGTTTTTTTTTTTTTTCTTCCCTTTCCTAACTGTGGAATTGGTCAGACCAAACACATATCATATGATTAGTGTATATTTTTTATAGTACCTAAAAAATCAAGATTTTAAAAAAATTTTGATGGAGAATTTTGATAAATCCTGACATTGACCTAATTGAAGTAGGTAAATGCGTTTTTTATATGTGCTTAGAATTTTCTAATTTCAGAATACAATATTGTTATGGCTCTTTATTAAGTTCAATCATTTTTGAAATTATCAATGTTTTCATTTAATAATTGACTTTCAGGTTAATTTTGACAGTGCTGGGTGAAATGAAGTATATCTGAAAAAAATCATGATACTGTTACAAATGTATTAATTATCCAGTAGCTTTTTTTAGGTCATAGACAGTTTTTTTTGAATGCTTTTGAGTCTTAATAGATTTCTTCCATATTTAAAACTCTAACATGGAATCAAAGACTAAAAGGATGAGCTGTTTAGACATATTAGGAGTTTGGTGAAACCTTTAAAAAATATTTTCATCTAGTATTAGGAGTATTGTCAGAAAATGGATTCTTTAATAAATATGCAAAACATTAGTTTTGGAACTGCCTTACTTTTAATATCATGGTAGTTTTCACCTAGCTCATATTCCATGTTTCACACATTAGCTTTGAAAGATAAAATGTTACAGCTTCCTTCACTTCCCCCCACCCCCATGAGAGCTCCTTTCGTTTGAGAGGAAATTATCTAATTCTTGATCTACTTATAAGTAATCCTAGAATTTTTACAAAAAGCACCTATTGCTGCATCATGAGACAACTGGTATTCTCATGCCATTTATTCAGAGTTGTATCTTTTTTTCATTTGCTGTTAAAGAGTTATATTCAACATTCAGATATTTATTGAACACATACCTTATGCCATGTACTGTGTCAGATGCTGGGTATACATTGATGAATGAAAGACTCTATCCTAACAGAACTTGAGTCTTGTGAGCTCAGAAATTCTGTGAAAGCTAGAAGGTGTATAATCAAATTGAGTGCTATTAGTTTTGCCAACGTTTAACGTGTTCTTGTCAAATTTTTAAATAAATGTTATACAAAGGTAATCTCGGTTTTGATGTATATCCAGAACAAGAATCTGTTTTTCTAAGTATCTGCATAGACACTTGGAGCAGTGTTTATGTGATGCATACAAAAAAAAAAAAAATGTTTTCCCAGAGCTGGATCTAGTTTCTGGCTTGATTTAAAATTATTAACTGAAGATAACACGTTATGGTATGGGATTTCAGTTCTTTATAAAAACTCTGAGGTTTAACTACCTTCTTAGCAAAAATTCCAGCTCCATCTTTACATCAAGCAAATCTGATTGTCCAAAATAGTACCATAGATCTGTTAATATGTAACGTATTAATAGGCAACCTGCTCTGTAAAATTGTTCATAAGCTGTATTTTAAAGGTTAAAAAATTAATCTGCTCCCTTTGCAGTATAACTTCTAACATTTCTGCTATGTGGTGGGGATTGATTTAGAAGAGAGAAGAGGCAAAGGATATTACAATAGAAGAAATGTTTTTGAGTTAACCTTTTAATGGCAACTATATGTGAATAAACATAATTAAATTAGTGTTATTTTTTTTTTAAAAACTACACTTGTTTCCTTAACTCTTATAGCAGCATTATTAGAAAACCAGATTCCCCCAAAATGTTGTTTCAGGTCTTTTCCACTGTTGTGCTAATATTTCACACAGAACGAGGACTTATTATATAAGCAAAGGGTAAAGTACTTACTATTTTTGATGCTTCACATGTGTTTATATTCATAGCCCCAGTAAATCAAATCATATTAAATGTTTTACTAGCCTTCAGTATAATTTCCATTCATTTTACTTTTAAGTATCAAAATAAACAATATGTATAAAATCATTAGAACCAGTTCACACAATTTTGTATCAAAGAGTCACTTGATGCACATGGAACATTCTCAACAAATTCAAAAAGATTGAAATCCTACCATGCATCTTTTCTAACCACAATTCAGTGAAATTAGAAATCAACCACAAGAAAAAAATCTGGAAAGACCATAAATACATGGAGGTTAAATGACATGCTACTAAACAATGAATGGGTCAACCAAGAAATCTTTGGGATGCAGCAAAAGCAATTCTAAGGGAAGTTTATACCAATACAGGCCTACTTCAAGAAGCAGGAAAAAGCTCAAACACCCTAACCTTACACTTAAAGGAGCTAGGAAAAGAACAAACAAAACCCAAAACCAGCAGAAGGAAGGAAATAATAAAAATCAGAGCAGAAATAAATGATACAGAAACTCTTAAAGAAGAAAAAAAATCAATGAAACCAGGAGCTAGTTCTTTGAAAAGATCAACAAAATTGATAAATCTCTAGCCAGACTCCTCAAAAAAAACACAAATGAGAAATTCCACAGGAATGCAATTATAAGAGGTTATGAAAAATTATATAACACATTGGAAAACCTAGAAGAAATGGATAAATTCCTAGAAACATAATAACGTACCAAAACTGAAGCAGAAAGAAATAGAAAATTTGAATAGACCAATTACCAGAAATGAAATTGAATCAGGAATCAAAAACTCCCAACAAACAAAAGTCCAGGACCAGATGGCCTCATAGGTGAATTATACCAAACATTTAAAGGAGTTAATACCTATTCTCAAACTATTCAAAAAATAGGAAGGAAAACTTACGAATTCATACTATGATACCAAAACTAGATAGAGCACAAAAAACCACAGGACAATAGCTGATGAACATAGATGCAAAATCCTCAACAAAATAATAGTAAACTGACAATACATTAAAAAAAAATCACAATCAAGTGGGAAATCCTAGCCATAGCCATCACGTAAGAAAAAGAAATAGAAGGCATTCGTATCAACAAGGAAGTAAAACTTTTACTATTTGCAGATGACATGATACTATATATAGAAAATCCTAAAGACTCCACCAAAAAACTACTAGAACTGATAAATGAATTCAGTAAAATCATGGGTTATAAAATCAATATGCAGAAATCTGTTGCATTTCTGTACCAAATAATGAAGTAGCAAAGAGAAATTAAGGCCATTCCAATTGCACCAAAAATAATAAAACACCTAGGAATAAACTAAGGAGGTAAAAGCCCTGTGCTTTGAAAACTATCAAATGCTGATGACAGATGACATAAAGAAATGGAAAGGCATTCCATGCTCATGGATTGGAAGCACAAATGTTGGTAAAATGTCTATTCTATCCAAAGCAATCTGCAGATTTAATGCAATCTCTATCCAAATACAAACAGCATTTTTCATAGAACTAGACAAACTGTCCTAAAATTTGTAATGGAACCACAAAAGACCCTGAATAGCCAAGGCACTCTTGAAAAGGAGAAACAAAACTGGAAGTATCACAATTAGGGACTTCAAGTTATATTACAAAGCTGTAGTAATCAAAACAGTATAGTACTAGCACAAAAACAGACATCTAGATCAATGGAACAGAACAGAAAACCCAGAAATAAACATAATTATTTATTGTATTGTATATTATATACAATTAATCTTTGACAAAGGACCTAGCTGGTCTAGTGGTGGTAGGCACCATTTCTGGCTCTACCTAGCTAGCTAGTACTGCTTGCCTTGTCCTACCTGGCATTCCCCTGCAGACCTGATCCATCTAACCAGCCTGCTCCAGCATGTACCCCTCCAAAACAGCTCCCATGCCACTACACTCAGTGGGCTGCCTTGGTCTGATCCAATGCTCCTCTCACCCCAAAGTGGCTCCTCCTCTGGGGTAGCAGCCCAGCCTACCAGTGCATCTACAGCAACTGTACCTGGGTGCTGCAGCCAGCTAAGCTGGGGGTCAGTTCTACCCAGCAGCATGCTCACAGCAGTTGTGCCCTAGCCACAACAGGAGAGTGCACACTCCCAACATGTGACAACCCTGGAGTGCCTGGTTCTGGTGATAAGCAGATTGGATTGTACTTCTGAGTCCCACAGGACACCTTCTACATAAGGCCACTCCAAGACTGGGAGACATAGCTGATCTACTGAATATACAGAAACACAGGCAAAATGAGGAGACAGGAATATATTTCAAACTAAAGAACAAGACAAAACCTCAAAAAGAATTAAATGAAACAGAGATAAGCAATCTACTGATAAAGAGTTCAAAGTAATGGTCATAAAGATACCAAACTTGGAAGAAACACAAAACTTCAACAAATATATAGAAAATATAAAAAAGAACCAATCAGACCCGAAGAATAACAAAAATACACTAGAGGGAATCAACAGCAGATTAGATTATGCACAAGTACTACCAGCATCTGGAAGACATGGTTGTGGAAATCACCCAAGCTGCACAAAAAGAAAAAAAAAATAAGGATAATTGCAGGGACCTCTTAGACGACATCAAGTGTACTAACATTAGTATTATATGGGTCCCAGAGGAGAAGAGAGAGGGGGACAGAAAATTTACATGAAGAAACAATAATAACTGAAAATTTCCCAAACCTGGGGAAGGAAACAGACATCCAGGTCCAGGATGCAAAGAGAGCCCCAAACAAGTTGAACCCAAAGGGGTCTATACCAAGATACAATAATTATAATGTTAAAAAACTAAAAGAGAATCTTAAGGAAAAAAAAAAAACTATGTACCCCCATAAGATTATCAGCTGACTCTTTAGCAAAAATTTTGCAGGCCAGAAGGAAGTGGTAAGAAAACCTACAACCAAGGGCACTCTACCTGGCAAGATTATCATTCAGAATTGAAGAGAAAGTTTTTCAGACAAAAGTTAAAGGAATTGTTCATCAGTAAATCAGCCTTATGAGATATATTAAAGGAACTTATTTAAGTGGAAAAGAAAAGACCATAACTAGAAGAAAATTATGAAAGACTCACTGGTAAAAGCAAACATACAGTAAAGGTAGTGGATCAACAACTTTAAAGCTAGTTGGAAGGTTAAAAGAAAAAAGTGTAAAATCAACTACAGTAATTAGGGATACATAAAATACGTCAAAAACAAAACATGGGGAGGTAAAAATGTGTTTCCAGAATGCTTTCAAATGTAAACAACCATCAACTTAAAGCAGACTGCTATATACATAGGTTGTTATATATGAGCCTCATGGTAACCACAAACCAAAAACCTCTTAACAGATACACCATAAATAGAGAAGAATCTAAACATAACACTAAAAATAGTTCTCAAACCACAAGGGACGACCACAGAAGAGAAATGCAAATTAACCAGAAAACAACAAAATGGCAATAATTACATACCTATCAATAATTACTTTAAATGTAAATGGACTAAATATAATCAAAAGAGAGTGACTGAATATATAAAAATTAAAAAAAGAAAAGACCTGCTGCCTACAAGAGACTTCAGACCAAAAGACACACAAACTGAGAGTGAAGGGATGGAAAAAGATATTCCATGTAAATGGAAATGAAAAGAAAGCTGGGGGTGAGCAATACTGTCAGACAAAACAGACTTTAAAACAACTAACAAGAGACAAGGGCCTGACATAATGGTAAAGGAATCAACCTAACAAGACGATATAACACTTATAAATATGCATCTAACATAGGAGCACCTAAATATATAAAGCAAATATTAACAGACATAAAAGGAAAAATTGACAGTAATATGGTAATAGTAGGGGCCTTTTACACTGCACTTATATCAACGGATACATCATCCAGACAGAAAATCAATAAGGAAACAGTAGAAAAAAATGGAAAAAATACAAGCATGTGGAGGCTAAACAGCAGCAAATGGGTCAATGAAGAAATCAAAGAGGAAATCAGAAAATACCTAAAGATAAATGAAACTGGAAGCACAATACTCCAAAATCTGTGGGATGCAGCAAAAGCACTTCTAAGAAAAGTTTGTAGAGTGATAAGGCCTACCTGAAGAGACAAGAAGAATCTCAATCGACCCTTATAACTAAAGGAGCTAGAAAAAGAAGAATAAACAACCCAAAATTAGCAGAAGGAAGATAATAATAAAGATCAGAGCAGAAATAAAGACAAAAAGAAAGAAAACACTGAATTAGTTCTTTGAAATGATAAACAAAATTGATAAACCTTTAGCTGACTCAAGAAAAAGGGCCCAAATAAATAAAATCAGAATTCAAAGAGAAGTTATAACTGATACCATGAATTATAAGGGACTACTATTAGTAGTCTACACCAATAAACTGGACAACCTTGAAAAAATGGTAAATTCCTAAAAGAATATAATCTTGCAAAACTGAATCAGGAAGAAAGAGAAGACCTTAATGGACCAATTACTAGTAAAGAAATTGAATCCATAATTTAAAAAACTGCCAGCAAATGAAAGTCCAGGACCAGATGGCTTCACAGGTAAATTTTAGCAAATATTTTTTTTTTTAAAGTTAATACCTATCCTTTTCAATAAATTGAAGTGGAGGGAACACTTACTTCCAAACTCATTCTACAAGGCCGGCATTAACCTGATAACAAAACTAGACAAAGACACTACCAAAGAAACAAAAATTACAGGCTGATATCCCCGACAAACATAGATGAAACCCCTCAACAAAATATTAGCAAACAATATATTAAAAAGATCATATAGTATGATGGGTTTATTCCAGAAATGCAAGGGTGCTTCAATATCCACAAATCAATCAACATGATACACCACATTAACAAAGATAAAAATAGGTGCACCTGGGTGGGCTCAGTTGGTTAAATGTCTGCTTTCGGCTCAGGTCATGATCTCAGGGTCTTGGAATTGAGTCCCACATCAGGCTCCTTGCTCAGCAGGGAGCCTGCTTCTCCCTCTCCCTCCCGCTTCCCCTGCTTGTGTGTTCTCTCTCTCTCTGTCAAATAAAATCTTTAAAAAAAAAAGATAAAAATCACATGATCACTTTAATAGATGACAAAATTCAATATCCATTTATGATAAAACCTCTCAACAGAGTTTGTATAGAGGAAAGAAACCTCAACATAATAAAGGCCATATATGACAAACCCACAACTAACATCATAATCAACAGTGAAAAACTGAAAGCTTTTTTACGATCAGGAACAAGACAAGGATGCCCACTCTCACCACTTTTACTCAGTGTAGTATTGGAAATCCTAGTCATAGAATCAAATGAGAAAAAAAATAAAAGCACCCATACCGAAAAGGAAGAAGTAAAACAGTCACTGTTTGCCTTTTACATGATACTATATATAGAAAACCCTAAAGACTCCACCAAAAAACTATTAGAATAAGTGAATTTGGGAAAGTTGCATAATACACAATATACAGAAGTCTGTTGTGTTTTCTATACACTAAAACTATGCAAAAGAGAAATTAAGAAAACAATCCCACTTATAATTCTATCAAAAAGAATAAAACACCTAGAAATATATATAACCAAGGAGATGAAAGAAAAACTATGAAAACTGTAAGACACCGATGAAAGAAATTAAAGATGACACAAACTGAAAGATATTCTGTGCTCCTGGATTAGAAGACTTAATATTGTTAAAAAGTACATACTTCCCAAAGCAACCTACAGATTCAGTGCAATCCCTATACCAGTGACATTTTTCATGGAACTAGGATAAATAATCCTAAAATTTGTATGGAACCACGAAAGATCTGAACACAATCTGAGAGAAAGAAGAACAAAGCTGGAGGTATCACTCTGATTTCAAGCTATACTACCATCATCAAAGCTATATGGTAGTGGCACAGATAGACACACAGATCAGTGGGTAAGAGCCCAGAAATAAACCCATACTTGGAAGGTCAGTGACAGTTGACCCTTGAACAATGTGGGGGTTAGGGGCACTGGTGCCCCAACCAGCACAGTTAATCCTCCAAAGGATTCTGACTCCTCCAAAATTTAACTACTAACAGCCTACTGTTGACTGAAAGCCTCATTGATAACATAAACGGTTGGTTAACACATTTTGTGTGTGTATTATATATTGTATTCTCACAATAAAGTAAGCTACAGAAAAAATATTAAGATCATAAGGAAAATACATATAGTACTATACTTACTGTATTTATCAATCCCACAAATTTACGTCATCTGTTTATATGAGTAATCATGTGTCATTACTAATATCGTCTTATACAAAACACTACTAATGTTACACATATTAACACTAAACATCAAAAATGAAAAGACAATGTGAAAAACAAATTCATATTTATTTACAGGTGTAACGATTCATGCATCAATTACAAAGCAGCAGTAATATCATTGCTTTATAGTAGCCTAGTGTAAATAATATGATGGTTTCACAGTGCCCTAGCCTGTACACCAGTGAATGAATCATTATAAAATACTTACGACATATGGGGCACCTGGGTGGCTCAGATGGTTAAGCGTCTGCCTTCGGCTCAGGTCATATCCCAGGGTCCTGGGGAGCGGGCCCCACGTCGGGCTCTCTGCTCGGCGGGGAGCCTGCTTCTCCCTCTGCCTCTGCCTCTCTCTCTCTGACTCTCATGAATAAATAAATAAAACCTTAAAAAAAATACTTATGGCATAGAGTATTACAGTCATTGATAACACAGTATTGGAAACACTGTTACTTTTTTTTTTGAAAAACCATGTACCTTGGTAATAGGCTGATACAGTTTCTCCAACTACAAGAAAGAGGCATACTGTAATTCTTCCAAAGCAGTTATAGAATAGTAAGAATGTTATTAGTTTTATATTAAATATCACTCACCTTATGCCTATGTAAGGATAGGTTATCTACTTCCATACATGTTTTGCACATGACGTTCTGCCCTATGAATACTTAGGTGATGATGATGATGACACAAAAACATATCAGATGGTTCTCGCCATACAGTTAGATTTTCACATGAAGACATACATATGTACAACAGCTAAGTTTATTAACTGTACAGCAGGATTATTTACTTTTCATTAAATGGATCATCATAAAGGTCTTCATCCTCATTGTCTTCATGTTGAGTAGGCTGAGGAGGAGGAAGAGGAGGGGCCGTTCTTGCACAGAGACACAGGGATGGCAGAAGCAAAGAGGTGGAGGAGGTGGAGGGGAGGCAGGCACACTCAGGGTAACTTCACGGAAATACATCATAATTTCTGTCCTTTTTGCTTTTTCAGTGTTCTAAAAATGTTTCTATACAGTACCAGCTTTTTCCCACCATTTGCTTTAGTTTCAGTGCCCATATCATAGAAGGGTCCAGGTAGTAAAAGAAATCAAAAGCAGTCTTAAAGAATCAGAATCCTTTTGCCTGACTGTCTAATGTCAGTTGTTTTCTGGCACTGCTTCTATGTCCTCTTCTTCATCACCTGGCATTGGTTCAGAAGCACTCACCTCCATCAAGTTATCTTTAGTTAATTCCTCTGGTGTGGTGTCTATTAGCTCTTGAATTTCTCCAAAAACCTTATCTTGAAAGTCTTCATCCCCCCCCTTTTTTTTTTTTTTTTTTTGCCATATCCACAGTCTCTTTCGTGATATCCTTGATTGGCTCTGTCGTAAATCCTGTGAAGTCATGAACAACATCTGGACATGATTCTCTCCAGCCAGAATTTGTTTAGGGCTTGATAGCTTTCATGGCTTTTTCTATAACCATGCCATCTTGAATGGTAAAATTCTACCAGACTTTCATAATGTTCTGTCAGGGTTCTCTTGCATGGCACTGACAATTCTTTCCATAGAGTACTGTGTGTAATAAGCTTCGAAAGTCATTATGACCTCCTGATCAAGAGGCTGAATTAGAGATACTGTGTTGGGCGGGGGTGGGTTGGTGGCAAGTAGACCACTGTGATAAACTCACAAGGTTTTGGATGGCCAGGGGCCTTGTTCAATATCAAAAGAATGTTAAACAGCAGTCCCCTAATAGCAAGGTACTTCCTGACTTCAGGGACAATGCACTGATGGAACCAATTTAGAAAGAGTTCTTATTGTCTGGGCCTTCTCAATGAAAAAGACTGGCAGTTGGTGTTTATCTTTTCCCTTCAAGGCTTGGGGGTTAGCAATGGGCAGTGCTGGTCATAAATCCAATTGCATTTGGACAAAAAAGTAGCCAGTCCTTTCCTGCCTTACATACTGGTACGTGCTTCTCTTCCTTACTAATAAATGTCTTTTGTCGTTTTTTTTTTTTTCTCCTCCAGGATAGGCCACTTTCATCTGCATTAAAACCTTTTAAGGCAGATGTTTTTTTCCTCAATGATTTTCTTAATGGGGTCTGGGAACTTGTTTGCTGCTTCTTTGTTGGCAGAAGCTGCTTCTCCTGTTACCTTGGCATTTTTTAAGCCAAACCTCTTTATAAAATTATCAAACCATCCTTTGCTGGCATTAAATTCTCCAGCTTAAAATGCTTCACCTTCCTTTTCTTTAAGTTGTCATATAATGAACTTACTTTTTCTCAAATCATATTCATCTATAGGTATACCTTTCTTAGAGCAATCCCAAACCCATATAAAAGCTGCATTTTCAATACAAGATAAAAAAAAAAAAAGTATTTTGTAAAAAGTGCATGGTGTTCATGCCTCCTAGTGTAGTGGCACCAAAAGCTTCATAAATTTCCTTTTCTTTTTTTACAATAGTCCTTACGCTGGATTCATTTACCTTGAAATGGTGGGCAACTGCAACCGCAGACCCCAAGCTATGGTACATATCAAGCAATTCAAGTTTTCTTGTAATATCATGACTTTGCTCTGCTTCCTGGGACCACTTTCAGTATCACTAATGGCACTTCATATGGGTCTGAAGGTATTATTCAAGGTTTACAGTATGGTAGTAAGCGCGATGAAAAGTATGTGAGAACTGTTGAGAAATTACTTTTTCAAAGCAATATGCAACTTACTGAAGATGAACTGCTCATGAGGAGCTTATTAGCCTCACACGGTCATTTAAGTGAATACTCACAATCCTTGAGTTCACTGCAATAGCAGCAGAAGGTGGCTATAAATTTACCACAATAGCACAGTATGTACTACAGTTAATTTTATACAATTACGGTTTAATACTGCATCTTTACGTTATTTACATTTCTCTCAACTGCAAATGGCACCATGTACAGTCTGTGTGTGCTTACGTAAGCTTTGATAAATTTTAACAGTTTATAATAGGTTTGTGTTTATTTTATGGTAGTAACTGATGAAATAGACTGGTGTCTACATATTTTTATGCACTCATGACATACTTATCTTTTTAAAATTTTGTTCAATATTTCTAGGCTACATGGTTCGTCTGAGAATTTTTTCAAATTGTCACGTCTCCAAAAAATTTTCCAATATATTTATTAAAAAAATATGCATATAAGAGGTCCCATAAAGTTCAAAGCCATTTTGTTCAAGGATCAACTATAATCTATGACAAAGGCAGGAATATGCAATGGGGAAAAGACAGCCTCTTCAATAAGTGGTGCAGGAAAAGCTGGACAGCCATATGCAGAAGAATAAAACTATAGCACTTTCTTGCACCTGAGACAAAAATAAACTTGAAAACGGATTAAAGACTAAAATGTAAGAAAGATCTGAAACCATAAAACGCCTAAAAGAAAACATAGGCAGTAAACTCTTTTGTCATCGGTTTTAGCAGTATTTGTTTAGATGTGTTTCCTCAGGCAACTGCAACAAAAGCAAAAATAAACAAATGGAACTACATCAAAATAAAAAGCTTTTGTACAACAAAGGAAACTGTCAAAAAAAAAAAAGTAGTAAATGGGAGAAGATAATTTGCAAATGACATATCCGATAAGGGGCTAATATCCAAAATATATAAAGAACTCACACAACTCAATACCAAAAATAATCTGATTAAAATGGGCAGAGGACCCAAACTGACATTTTTCCAAAGACGACATACAGATGGTCAAAAGACGCATGAAAAGATGCTCAACATCACTCATGAGGGAACTGCAAATTAAAATCACAATGATATATCACCTCACACCTGTCAGAGTGGCTATTTTCAAAAAGACAAGTGTTGGCAGGGATGTGGAGAAAAGGGAACCCTTGTACACTGTTGGTGGGAATGTCAATTGATGCAGCCACTATGGAAAAGAATGTGAAGGCTCATTAAAAATAAAACTGCCATATGATGCAGCAATTCCACTTCTGAATATTTATTGAAGAAAACAAAAACACCAATTCAAAAAGATATATGCAACCTTATGTTCACTGCGGCATTATTTACAATAGCCAAAATATGGAAGCAACCTAAGTGTCCATCAATAGATGAATGGGCAAAGCTGTGGTATACAGTGAAATATTATTTACCTATAAAAATGAAATCTTGCCGTTTGCGACATGGACAGACCTAAAGGGTATTATGCCAAGTAAAAGAAGTCAGACAGAGAATGACAAGTACCATATGATTTCACTTAAATGTGTAATCTAAAAAAGAAAACGACCAAACAAAACAGAGACTCACAAATACAGAGAACAAACTGGTAGGCTGCTACAGGGGAGGAGGGATGGGGGTTGGGCGAAATAGGTGAAGGGGATTAAGAGGTATGAACTTTGTTATCAATTAAGTCATAGAGATGAAAAGTACGGCATAGGGATATTACTGACTATTCAATAATACTGTAATAATGTTCTATGGTGACCCATGGGGACTACACTTACCATGGTGATCACTTGTAATGTGTAATTGTTGAATCAGCCTGCTATACATCTGAAACTTATGTCAACTGTACTTCAATTTAAAAAAGGACTTAAAAACAAAAAGAGGTAATTCAGGATTTAAATCACTAAAAAATTCACTCCATTGTGCCAATGTACCGTAATATGTGCATCATTATACTTAGGGATAGTGTCTACCAAGACAATTGTGCAAAAAAAAATCCAGGGATAACGTGACATATGATATAATGAAAAGAATTCTATATATGAGAGGGAAGAGATAAGAGTAAATATACTGATGAATTGCTGAGCTACAAGGAGGAATTGTTTATTTCAAATGCAGTGCATTCTTAAATGCTTATTAAAAATAAGCATCAGGGGATTAGGGCATAAGTCAACAAGAAGGATTATTAAGTATTCTACATTCAGGAAAATAGAAGAGTATTTTTTTAAGTGTCATGGGTTTTAAGATACATTTTCAAGAAAATTACTAAGGAGGAACTAAAGAGAAAATTAGAAAAGAATATTTTAATTTGATTATTTTATAGGATAGTAAAGGCATGGGTTAGAACTAATTTCGTTCATTTCTCTTTTTTAAAAAAGATTTATTTATTTACTTATGAGAGACAGAGAGAGAGAAAGAACGGCGGGAAGGGCAGAGGGAGAGGGAGTCACAAGCAGACTCCACACTGAGCACAGAGCCCGATGCAGTGCTTGATCTCACCTCCGTGAGATCATGACCTGAGCCGAAACTAAGAGTTGGACGCTTAACCACCCAGGCGCCCCCATTTCTCCTTTTAGAAATCAAATATCAATAGCTAAAAAAATAAAATCAAAATTTGAGATCCTGAAAAAATTGTTGAAGAGATCTGAGTAAGATACAGCTTTTGATACCAGTTGATTGTGAGTTCCTCAGGAGTGGGGACAATGAGTTCTCATCTGTACCTTTGCACAATGAGTAAAGACTGACAGAGCTAGGGAAGAAACTGCTAATTACAATAATAAACAATAGTTTTAACATACTGAAATTTAACATTCTTTCCTTATGGGGTGTGTGTGTGGGGGGGAGATATGATAGATGGATATTTGAAATAAGTAGGAAAGTATCTGAGAACCAGGTTTTTACAAACTCTTCTTCTAAACAGACATTTCCCCCAACTATAAATGCTGTTTATTTCCCCACAGTTACTTTCTTCGAATGGATGAAGAGGGCTTAAATGACGCTGTCATACTAGGCTGGTTCTTCTTGGCTTTCACCAGAAAATAATCTATTTAAAATATCTTTGGTAATTACACTTTATTATATAGCTATTTCCTCCTGCCTCAGATCTTCTCTTCACATCTTTTCTCTTCGTGGAATGATTCTTCCAAAAGTCATTGTATTAACTTTTAAATGATTCTGTGAGGATTTTAAATGGGTTATTGTAGATTATCCGCTTTAAATGCAGTGTCAGAGTAAAATATCGCCCGTCTAGAGCTTCAACCCGTATCACAAAGAGTTGGCCTCATGATGAAGAGTCTTTTTTTGACTTCCTTGGATATTCGGCTAGTTTAGGAAAGGGAGAGGAGTGTTAACAAGAGGAGGCTGCCTTTTTGTTTGTTCCAGGCAGGGTTAGGGTATCCAGTGGAAAGGGGTTTCTTTCTAGTTTTCCTAGTCTCTGGGTTACTTCGTGCCCTTCCTCAGATGCTCTGCACTGTCCCAGGTGCTGCCGCTCAAACACAGTATCTTCCACATTGTAGATCTTCAGTAAACGTTGGACTGAAATCAAGTTCACCAGAACGGAAGGGATACAAGTTACTTTATCCAGAGATTCAGATCTCCGGAACTTGTGGGTGTAGGAGAGGGAGGAATCAAGGGCCACAGACAGGTGTTAGAAACATAAAAAGAATGACAGCCAGATGTTATGTGCCTCCTGACGGACGAGCACGATACCACCTAGCAAGAATCGATTCGCTAAAAACAGAACTTGTAAGATCAGCCTTGGGATCAGGGTTTCATAACCCCGGCACTGCTGACGTTTTGAACCAGATACCACTTTGTGGTGGGGAGCTGTCCTATATATTGTAAGATGGTTAGTTAGTAGCACCCATAGCCTCTGCCAGCTAGATGCCAACAGCACCTCTCTGCTTGTGACAACCAAAAATGTTTTCAGATATTACCAAATGTCTCCTGGGTGGCAAAAATCACCCTTGGTCTAGGGCTTTTTGCTGCTGAATCTGGAAGTAGGGGACAGATTAACCTGTTATATGTCACTCCAGGGATCACATCAACAAAAGTCAGAATGTAGAACACAGGACAACCTAGTTTTTTTCAATAAATAAACTGTAAGGCAAAAAGCCGGCGGGGGGGGGGGGGTTGCAGAACTCAAAGATTAAGAGACTTATGAGAGTGCCAATCAAATGCAGGTGTGGATCACGCCGGACGTCTGGAGCCTCATCAAACAAAGCCGTGTAAGGAAAGCACTGGAGACCAACTAGGGAATTTCCAACAGCATCTTGATATTTATGCTTCAGAATTCAGGAGAATCTCTTTCAGGTGTATATACTAAAATATTTATAAATTCTGCTTCAAAGTAATTTGTGCGGGTGTGGGTGTGAGTGGGGGGTTGCGATGATGGATAAAATGAGATAGGGTCATAAGTTAATGACAAAAGTGAATGATGAGGTTCATCATAAATTTTTGCATGTATTTGACATTTTTCATAATTAAAGAAGGAAGCGTAGTAGTGATAAAGAGCATAACAAAAAGCAGCAAAAAAAAAAAAAGGGTGATGTTCAGCAAGAATCACTATTCTACCATTTGAATGGATGGTTCAAAGGGAATTGAATTCCCAAGACCTCTTAGGTCCAGAGTGATCTAGTCAAATAGCTTCCTAACGGGAGTAAAATATACAGTGTAAGTTGGTCCAGTCTGTATTTAAAAAGTGCTACCAGCTGCCTTTTATTAGTATCACCCTCATTTCAAATGTTTTATAAATATTACTATTTTAGAAGCACTTGAAAGATAAGAGTAAGCCTGTACTTAGCACCTTCTCAGAAAGCATTACACACTATCATTTTAATTTGACTTTTTGTGTCAAATTAAATCCATATGAAGTGGATGGAACAAAGAAGACCATTTTAGGGCTAGTTTTGTAGGTCTTTAACTAGAGGGCTGGGACCAAGGGCACACCATACATACCAAAGGCACACCATACCAAGTGCTTTCTAATTTTAACCATAGTACTTAAGAAAAAAAGAACAAAGGAATACAACTTAGCGGAAGTACTCATTTTTATAAAAATGTGTTTTATTTTAAAACAGGTCTATAAAAGTAGAAATCACATACAAAAATACAGATTACTCTGACATGTTAGCAAAATAGCTTATGGCTAGACTTGAGTTTGGAAGTATTGTATGTTTGAGGGCATCTGGAAATCACAGTCCAAATGGATCCTACTATCAGCCCCATCACTAATCTGTAAACAATAATTTCATGTACTATATTTAGCACTTTTTAACTAGCACAAAATTGAAACATAATCATTTCCCATATAACGCCACTTTAAAATGTTCTTCCTTAGGTCTGAGCAGATCAGGGCACTTCATATCGTTGTTTCTAACATTTGAAAAGTCTAATTTAAAAACAATGTTAATAGAAATAACAGGTTTTAGCTCTTTTTGTTCCATTTTGAACCTATGGGAAGGTCATCAATTTAAAGAAATTAGTGTTTTTTTTTTTAAGTAGAATTTAATCCGTTTTCTTCTAGACACCATTAAAAAAAAAAATCACTGTTGCTATCCAAAGATTCCACACCTGAGTCTTAACTTTTATGTAGTTTCAAGTTGTCTTTTACTGCTTTGGAACTCACACCTACTTCAAGGGTGTATTTCTGAGTCAACGAACACGTAGTTCTCAGGGAACTCTAGGTCCAAGAGCTTTAGACAACAATGACTTTCAAACAATTATTGTGGGAGACAATTTTTTTTTTTAAGAAGGCAATTTAAAATACTTGATTCCAGAGTAACATAAAAATAACTTGAAGAACCTTGGCAATAAAGGAAAAAGGCAGGCACCTTCAGTTTGGCATTCCAGCCAACATTTCAAGAATAAAGACTGGCTACTATCACCTTTCTAAAACACAGCGAGTCATCTTAAAAGCTAAAGAACCCACGTTAACATCATTTGATCATAAAGTCAGACCACAGTTATGTTTCCTCAGCTAATTCGGAATTCTGGGAGCACAGGACATGAAGGAAACTTCGATACTTCAGATTAACCCGTCATAGAAAATTGCCTCTTGAGCCTTCAAAAGCTGTACCAATTCTTTACCGCTGATTGGTTAGTTGTTTTTCATTTAGGTTTTTTGTTTCCATGAACCTAATTTCAAACCTAAAGGCAAAGGTGAAAGGCCTATTTTTCGCTCTCCAGAAGAGATTGCCAAAATGCTACTATCCTAGATTCTCCTTTTGTTCCGTTCACAATACAAATACTTCTACCAATCTACATCTCATAAAGCAATACTGAGAAATTAAATAGAAGAAAGTTACCATATAGATCATGAAAATGATTTGCTGGTCGTGATTCTTACGCTTGATTCTAAATAGATTGAATAAGAAGGGCACTTGAAAGGTGGCTCAAATCTTGCTGTTTAAGGTATCCTGAAATTAATAGGCTCTCCTAAAATTCCAAAAGGCCTTAAACTTAGGCTCTTAAGTGCACTAGAAGCAGTGACCAGAGCTTTTCTGGTTATTTAGAAAAAGCAAAACTTCATAGTTTTCGCTCTCAAATGGTCATCTAATATACTTGCAGAAGGAAGGCAAAGGGAAAACCAAGAATAAAAATAGCTGAGTGCTCCAGCAGGCGGGCTTCCTGCCTATTTTCCCTGTTCCAAAGAAAAGAGGGGACACCATCCTGCAATAAATACTTCATAGACAACTGGGCTTCTGCAGCGTCAGCCGGCATCTGATGCCCCATATCTCCTGGTTCTTTTTGTTGCCCGTGGTTGGCCTGGCGATGCTGGTGAAATGGGAGCTATTAATCTGTAGATGAGGAAGGGCTTCTTTTAACAGTTGAAGGGTACCGTCTGGCACGATTCCAAAAACTTGTAGTGTTTTTAGTGTGGGAATTTCTCCAAGTTCACTGGAAAGGAGAGAGACCTTTCAGAATAGCAGTATCTATGGTGACTGATCCACTAGAGTTATATGACCCAATTTTGACCATTTGTATCCTAGTCTATAGAATGCAAACTGAAAACAGAATTTACAATCAATGATCTGAGAAAATAGCAAAGGTGAGTCAAACCAGAAAGCACGGACCACAGCTTGGACAACATGGCCTTAGGACCCACGCAGGCGCATTTTGTTAAATGCTTTCTCACCACCTAAACACGCTGAGGTTTATTTAAAATCCAACCATAGTTGTTTCCCTTCTCCATTCTTGATTTAAATTGAGAGGAGTTACTGTGTGGTGAGAAGCTAGAAGCTAGTGATGGTAAAGAATCATCACAGGTTACATGTAATTTCAAAGCATGGACTTGACCTTTATTTGAACTAGTCTCCTCCTCTCAAAAGATGAGCAGCAGAAGTTAAGGTAACTTCTTAATAAGTCCATTACCTGTGATAAAACCTAGCAGCAACTTTGCTAAGGTACTTTAGATAGGGCTATGTAGTTGGGTGCAGATGGAGAAAAGGAGTAATTGGTCACACCTTTCATACGAGAGGCAAAAGCCATCTGACTTCCCAACATATTACTTTTTTTGGGGGGGGGGGTCACGTATATGCCAATCCTCTTCTCAGCTATTTCCCATTAAGTGAAATACGACTCTGTCAACAGTGACATTCTGGTCCACAAAAAAGGGAGCCTGTTTCCCCAAAGTAAATACTTTTGGTAATGATTCTTTCTTCTTTTACTCAGATCTATGTGCTTAGAAATTCATCTCTCTGATCTGTATTTGCTCCAGGTTGGGACACACAGTACAAAGTCTTAGGAAAGGGAATATTTAGTTTGGAATATCAACAAAATCCCACTGCAGATCAATGAACACATCAATGACCTAGCGTTAGAAGCATCCTTTATATTTTCATATGGCCAATAATTACTAAAAAAAACCCCCAAACTTTCCTCATAGTAACTGTTATCTGGCCTCCAATCTTTCTTCCTTCCAGCCTATTCTATATACCAACGTCCAAGGCATCTTCCTAAAGCCTAGCTCAGCTTATGTCACCCCTCCACCCCCTCTCCCCCCCAAGCCTTTGATGCTGCCCTCGTGTTTACGGAACTCAAACTGTTCTGTTGGCCTTAGGACTTTCCACGTTCAACCCACTCTCCCAGTCACCCCACTACCCCCTAAATGTATTTATTCCACATTCAACAAGTGTATTAAACACCACAGATGTTTAATACATGTTAGCTGAATAAAGATGAAGGGTAATTTAAAAAATAAAAGTACTATCTAAGTAAAATAAATATGCTTGGTGTTCATAAAAGGACAATAAGATCTGGAGGTTACAACAGACAAAAAAAGAAAATCAGGAAAAACAAAGTACTATTCTTCTTAAAGTAAACTAACCTCTGGAATACAGAAACAGGAGTGCAAAGAAAGGTCGCAGCACATAGATGTTTATATTCAACATCACTTAAGATGACAGCAATTCTGCCCCAACCTTAAATCCCTCTTATGTGAAATCTGAGTATTTGAGAACTTTGTAATGAGAATCTGGGTGCTGGGATATCTGAATCAGCCAAACTGTAAGTCATTCTACGGTGGAGAGTATCAGACAGTACTAGAAGCAGACACTGTAGGTGGGAGTGAGGAAAGGATATACAGCAGATAGAGCAGAAGAAATGTTCTCACAACAGCGTTAGGAAGGAGCCTTGGTGGGCGTAAGGAAATGACAGCAACACTCTCAGAAGACACTGAGGTGTTCCAGGTGAGAAAGGAGTGAGCTGCATACCATGGGATGGTGGGCGATCTGAATCAAAAAGCCAGAAAGTCCTTTAAAAGTTTAAGGAGACAAAACAAAAAAAACACTGAAAGCCCCTTAGTACATGTGTCATCTACAACACAAAAGAACAAATTTATAAGCATCCCTTTAGACTGAAGAGCAACCAAAGGACAGTAAATAGCAATGAATAGTTGAAGAGCCACTATTTCCAATTTAAGTAGTATAAAAGGACACTGATAATGTCTTGTGTATCTCTGTTTCATCTGAGTAAACAAAAGATATTTATAGTCCCTTTCACAGGTTCACACCTTACCTCAACTACACAATCCTGTTTTCCTTATAAAATCTTATAAATGCTTAACTACAAATTCTCCTACCACAGACTTTTTATTTAGTCTCTCCTAATCTCAGATCAGTTTATTACCTCCAGTGTGGCTTTCTTACTTGAACGAGAGATATGGAATAATCAGAAGAAAGTTTGGACATAGGGAATAAGATCAATTCAGGCTGAAGGAAACAGATACAATGCGGACATATCCTGTAGAAGAAAAACCTGGAGTTTCCCAAGTATTCTAAAGCACTAGTATTACAGAAGAAAGTCGCTCAAATTTTATTTTCCCACTTCTGAGAAATAAAAATTCTTTAGCATAAATAGCTTTCTCAAAATTACTACTGAGGATCTTAGAATTCTTACTATGAATTTCGAGTACATCAGCTGCCAGAATGGAGTTAGAGAAAATAACACTTTATCTTACGAAACTTCTAAGGATAGGGTGTAGGCAAACTCATCTTCATGGATTCATGAGGTTAACTAGTGTACTACTTACATAATGCCTGAAGAAACATACTCTTTTACATTAAAGTACAAGGAGAGCATATTTTTTCCCCTCTGTTTGCATTCTTTTTTGGTGGTCTGATTTGTAACTAAACTCTTGATGCCCGTTTCTCTTATTTCAAGATAAGGTTTAGACAAGTCACAACAAGGCAGTAAGGGTTCAAACGTAGGTGACTTGAGGTCCACCACCAACTCACACTGCCTGCAGGTAGGACTCCACAAGTGTTATTATCCTACTGGATAAAGATATTAAAACTGTGAGAGCTCACAGCCTTCCCTTAGCCTCTGCTCAAGAAAAAACATTTGGGGATTACCTGCTTAGCTTCTTTATCTGGAGAGAAAGAAGTGAGACATGGGGACAGATTCTCTTGAGAAAAGCAACCAAAAAAGACTGAAAAAGACTGATCACTGTAGTCCCCAGGGGCTGCACAGGTAATGAAGCCCAGATGGCAAGGACAGGAAAGACGGATGACAGAGACGCCTTTCTTGGTGGACGCTAGAGGCTCCTAGGAGTTCTGGATACTAGAGGCCACAAGATTTTAATAAGGATTCCATGTATATGCATTCACACCCTACCGTCTAAGAGCCATGGAAGCAAAAACTGGCGTCCCTTTTAGGCAGTGCTTTTTCAAATGAGATACTGGCTGAGCCCCTGAGCCCCAAGATTAATTAAAGTGATTAATTAAAAATGTTATTACTGGATTCTCTATCTCTAATTCTACTAGTTAACCCTGTATAGCTTAAGTATCTGATTTATTAGTTCTTGAAACTAACTTAGAAGATTCAAACCAATCATTCGAGGACTACATAAATTCTTTGTTCAAATTCACCACCCTTCTTTGGTAGGAACCAGAAGCTAAATCCCCTTCATTTGGGGAGTGGGCTATAAGAAGGCAGCAGCCTCAATCAGGGCATACTGGCTGGAATAAGAAGGGCACCTGGCCAAATTCAAGACACTGACTTCTTGTTGTTTTCAATAAAACTGCTATACATTTACATCCTACACGAGGAAGAATTTTCCAGCCCGTTGGGGATAAAAGAAAGGAAAATAAATAGACAGCGTTATTCCTAGGATGACTTGGGAATAGCACCTTCTAAAAGAAAGACCAGACTCCTTTTTGCACTCCCTTGATTTGGTGAAAAGTTGCTGAGCAGGTACAAAATTAACCCTCATAAGAGCTACTGGATTAGCTACAGACTATTTTCATCTGTCCAGAAAACCTAGGATGCAGACCTAGCTCAGCCATTAACTTACTTTATAGCTTCAGATTAAGTCACTTCACTCTTTTGGACTTCAGTCTCCCCCATTCCAAGACAGCACTGGACTCATGACATTTACCGTTTACATGATGCCATTCTTCCCATTCTTTGACCACCGTCCAGGATAGACATCTCTAGAAGATTACAGAACTTTCCTCTCAGCCCAGAGGGAGCCCTTCAGAATCAACTGGAGTTGATTTGAAAAATGTGGGGCAGGGGGGGAAGCCCCCATTGGGTCTGCCTCCCCATTTATACTCTGAGCTCCCTGGAGGTAAAAGTGGTCTTCTCCCTTTGCAAGCCTTCCAAATACTAGAGTATGGTATTCTAATATTTAAACCTGCTTCTAGCTAAATAATAAATGTTTAGTAAACTATCCCAGTCAACTTTCCAAGATATTTTTAAGCAAAGAACTTTTACCTTGGTTTTTCTGTTTTGCTGGACTTCCCTAACCTATTTGTGGTACACCAATATTGATGTTCACGTTTTATTTATTTTTTAATTTAAATTCAATTAGCCAACATATAGTACATCATTAGTTTCAACGTGGAGTTCAGTGATTCATCAGTTGCATACAATGCCCAGCACTCATCACATCACGTGCCCCCCTTAATGCCCGTCACCAGTGACCCCAGTCCCCCACCCACCTCCCCTCCAGATGTTCCAGTTTTAAGCATCTGCTATTAATAATAACAGATATTAACACCAAGTGACATCTCTTTTTCCCCCTGTCTTCTCCTATTTCTAGAAAATGAAATACTTACAGTAAAGTTTCAGGTATTATATCATAGCACCGACTGAGTGAGAGATGTTGGAGGTAGCTGAGCTGGTAAAATTCTGGAAAGCAGTCGTTCTTCAGCATGACACTATCGCTGGAACAGAGCAGAAGAGAAGATTCAAAACCTACGCATCAGTTCAGATGGAGAAAACAGAAATAACCAACCGCTTGGTTCCTTCAATTCAACATGTTAAGATGCTTTCCTCCTTCAATGAGCAGTCATGATTTTTCAATTTTTGTTTTAAAATAAATAAATGAAAAAAAAAATACCTTAAGTCTAGGTGGACAAGATTGGGGCATCTTCCAACTAAAGTAGAGACATCTAGGGAAAAAAATGATGGTCACTATTAAATGAAGAACAAGACAAGGATATCTGCTATCAATGCCATCATTTAACTTTGTGCTAGAAGCTTGGAACAATGAATGCAATTAGAGTCACCCTATTAGAAATAAAACACAAAATCACCATCTTGGCATATAAAATTTTGAACCCAGAAAATCCAAGAGAATCAACTGGGAACAGTAAGAGAACTATGTAATATGATAAGTTAATAACAATCCATAGCTTATCTGTGTATCTGCAATACCTAGCTGGGGAAAAAAGAAAAAAAAAAAAAAAATCTTACACTAGCAAAATGCAAAACCAAACACCATCATCTATAAACAAATATTGTATTATAAAGGTAGCACTTAAAATCAATGGGGGAAATCATGGATTATTTTAAAAAATGACATTGCTACTACAAGCAGAAAGAAACTTGTTTCTCCAACTCAAATAGTATCTCCAAATAAATTCCACGTATATTATAAAGTCCTAAAATGCAAAAAATATAGGGTAATTATTCATTGGATCTTGGGATAAGTACGGATTTTCTAAACACAAAGGAAAACACAAAAGAAACACTGATAATTTACTACATAAAAATTTTAAGTCTACCATGCTAAAGCAAAAACAAAACATAAAATTAAAGAAGTATCAGAAAACTGGGAATGTTTCCAACATACATTAAACAGAGAGTTAATGGTCTTATATGAAGAGTAAAGAAAGATATACATAGAAAATGGGCAAAGAATATGATGCGATACTTGGCCAAACAGAGAAATATGGAGCAAGAAAGGCAAAATAAAATTAAAATATTGCTTTTCAGTTATCAAATGAAAAAAAATTCTATCGTAATATCCAGAATTGATGAAATATAATAAAGCATGTCCCACATATACTACAAATGCATATTTAATTTTATGTAGCCTTTCAGGGGAGCAAACTGATTTTTTGGGGGGGGGTGAACTGATTTTTTGATGTGTTCTGAGCATTTTACACTTGACTCTTTGACTCAGTAATTCCACTTTTAGAAAAACAATGAGGTGTGGGCGCCTGGGTGGCTCAGTCGGTTAAGGGACTGCCTTCGGCTCAGGTCATGATCCCGGGGTCCTGGGATCGAGTCCCGCGTCGGGCTCCCCGCTCTGCAGGGAGCCTGCTTCTCCCTCTCCCACTCCCCCTGCTTGTGTTCCCTCTCTCGCTGTGTCTCTCTGTCAAATAAATAATAAAAATAAAATCTTAAAAAAAAAAAAAAGAAAAACAATGAGGTGTGCATGAAGATACTCATTTTAGCAATAGTTAAAATAGCCCCTTCCCCAATTATTTCAATTCGTTAACCTCCACCCATTCTGTGGAACACAATACCAATGGCAGTTACTCTAAAGCTTTTAAATAACATTTCATGACATGAAAAAGTACTCAAGATATACTGTATAGTGAAAACAAAATATATACAATGCACTATAATCTCAATTTAGTAAAAATACACTCAAAAACTCATATTTATACACAAACTCACAGAGAGAAAAAAGGTTCATAGGGTTGGGGGTAGGAGGGGAAGGTTGGACGGAAATACATCCAAGGGTGGTAGGATTACAAGGTAACTTTTCAGAATTTGAAGAGAGTCACATGTGCTACTTTGTATTCAGAAAATGAATCAATAGGGGCGCCTGGGTGGCTCAGTTGGTTAAGTGTCCGACTCTTGATTTTGGCTCAGGTCATGACCTCAGGGTCGTGAGGTCAAGGACGCCCCCCTCCCCGCCCCCGCGCTCTCTTAAAAAAAAAAAAGAAAATCAATCAATAAATGTTATTTATTTTTAAAAATAAACAAGCTTCATTCACGGCTGGGGTTTTTTCTTCCCACAGTTCTGTCTTCAGCCCCATTCCCTCCCCTGGATCCTAGACTTGCATTTTAAACTGGCTCCTCAACACATCCACTGCGATGTGGGACAGGCATCTCAAATTCATGCCTAAAAACAAGTATTTCATTTCTCTTCTAAATCTGGTCCTTCCCTGTCTCTGAGAAAGTGCTAATGTCACTGATCCAGCTGCTCAGGCCGAAACCCTGGGAGGCACACTCAACTGTTCTCTCACATCCCACATCCAGTCTGTTGGCTTGTAGTGTCCGATCATTTCTTACCATGTCCCGTGTCACCCCCCCGAGTCTCTTACAGCCTTTTCTCAACACAGCACTCGAAGACGACTTTTAAAGGGGAGTCAGATCCTATCATTTCCTGCTCAAAATGCTACCGTGGCTTCTCATCTCACTCCGAGAAAATCCGACGAAAGCTTCTGCCTTGGCTTAGAGAATCCTAGGCTATCTTACCTCCTATTACTGTGCTTCTTGTTCCCGCTCTCAATGGCTCCCACGTCAAGGCCTTTGCACTTGCTGGTCCCAGTTCCAGAACGTTCTTTCCTCACTTATCTATACAGCTCACACCTTCACTCAGTCAGGCCTCTGCTCAGGTGTCACTTCTGGGGAGAGGCCCTCTCTTTGGCCATTCCATCTGGAAAGAGTCCCCCTCTGGCCAATGCTCTGCCTGCTCTCTCTGCTCCATTTTTCCTCCCTGCATTTCACCTCCTTTCATCACATTTAGTTATTTGTGGGTTGCCTGGATCCCTGCCCGCTCTGTGTTACCCTGTGTGTAAGCTGCACAGCGGTGACTTCACTGGTTTTGTTCAAGGCCACAGCTCCCAAGTCGGGAATAGGGCTTTGTGCATCGTAGGTGCTCCATAAACATTGGTTTAATGAGTGACTAAAAAATGAAGAAGTGCACAGTACAATTTTGAGTGACCCATCACCTAGCCAGCCCCCCAGCCATCTCCCAAATCCCCAATCAGATCCAATCTCATTTTGATGCCACCTAGGAAAGAACAAAACCTTGGGGGGTAGAACTGGTCAGTCTCCAGCCCTCATTTGAGCCCTGGCATCCCTCAGTGGAAAGGGTTAGTAAACAGTAGTCACTGCTAAGAGTCCCTCTACACACTGTCCCCTTCATTTTGCCACAAGCTGGAGATCTACCTGAGACACAAGGCATCTTACAAACCCCCAAATCTAACCTGTCATTTTAAGGAGGGAGGCGATGTCAAATCCAAGATCAAGAGCTGGTCCTCCAGGACCCTGACTGTGCTTCCCGACTGCCCCATGGGGCTGGCAAAAATAACAGGGATGATCACTGCACACTCATTAGGGTTAACGCGCTCCATGGGATTCACCCACTTCCTCCTTACTACCACTCTAAGAGATGGCTTCCACTCCTATCTCCGTTTTACTGATGAGGAAACTGAGGAACAGGGAAGTATAGCAACTTGCTCAAAACTACCGAGTAAACGGCAGAACAGGAACTTGAACCGGGCGGACTGGCACCAGTCTAAGAGCTAAAAGGACATTCGTATTATCTTCTAAATAGTGAAGAAGTGGGTGCCACTGTTAAAGACATTAAAAAAATCTCCGATGCCCACTGTATAACTAAGAATACACACACTCCAACTTAAACTCCAGATCTTAGCCCTTGCCCTGAATGTGTCCAGCAAGCAGGATTTGATTACCTGTTATTCTTGCCAGAGCTTGGTAAACAGGCTCTCTATTCTTTTCTGGAGGAACAAAGAGAAGAGTTTTAAGCCAAACTTGGACAGATTAACAGCAGTCTGCCTACAGCAGAGTCTCTCAACCTTGCACCTAGAACTGTTTCATTCAGAAAAACTCTCAATAAAGAAATGGGAAATTCAGATATGGGAAGGAAATGTCAATGAGGCACTGCCTTTTCTCGGCTTGGGGATGAACAGGGAAGAACCAGTGGTGGGATTTGATGTGAAGAGGCTGCTCGCTGGTGGGAGCTGAAAATCCTTGGAAGGCAATTTGGCAAGAACGACCCAAAGCTTAAGAACAGAGCCTAATCCTTGACTCGGCAATTCCACTTTTAAGAATCCACCCTGAGAAATGCACTCCAAGATTTGTCTCTGTCCATGACAAGGTTGTTTACAAAAGGAAAAAAACTGGAAAGACTCTAAAAGTCCATTACAAGGAGATCAAGTGAAAAAAATTATTATTGAATCGATACAAATTATTCCATATCTATTTCATGGAATACCACATAGCCACTGAAAATGATGTGGTGTAACTACTAAAAATGGGATTATTGGGGCGGGGAGGGGGGAAGCATACTACAAAGTATTTCATGCACTATGTCCCACTTTAAAAAACACTTTTATGCAGGAAAAAGACCAGCAAGAGGTTAGTGAGATTACTGTTTTGTTTTTCTTGGTATTTTTCCATATTTTATGTATTTTTGAGAATGACTATATAATACTGTCATCAGATATCAAACAATGTTTAAAGGGGAAAAAATTGCAGAACACAAATATTGTGTGTATAGGAGAGTGGGAAGAGAGACACACTGCTGCTGTCACGGCTGTTGAAAAAAAAAAATCTCACCTGAAGATGCAGGCATCCGGACTCGAGCACAGACAAAGGCCCCAACCGCCTGGATGCCCCCAAGAACCCAGCTCCTCTTTTCAATAGCCTGATACACCTTACTTGGCAGAGGCACATCCTGTTCTGGAGAAGCAGTTTTCAACTACTACTTAAATTCTAAGAAGACACACTCTGCAAATGTTTGATTCAAATCTTTTAAAGTATCATAAAAACTATAAAAACAAAGCACTTTCATGAGCCAACATCAAGTTGTGAAGATACGGCTGAGGTGTGCTCTGTGTAGCCCACGGCCTGGGATCAAGAGGGGAAGCCATCAAAAAGAATCCCTGCCATTTGCAAACACTTCTCTCTGCCGATCAGGATTCCGCCAATATTAGACAATTAAATCAAAGCATGAATGAACGTCGAGGCTCATAAAGACTGTTAATGTTCACACATTACCCCTCACTTCAAATGCCCGTGTTCAACTAGACAACCTCATCGTCCTCTTACGTTGAATTAAAAAGAGTTGTAAATATAAACCTATAAACAGAGTTTATAACAGGGTTTCAACCTTGGCACTACTGACATTTTGGATCAGATTATCTTTTTGTGTTATTCTGCTGTCCTGGGCACTCTGCTCACCAGCATTCCCGGCTTCTGCCCACTAGCTGCCAGGAACACCCCCGCGGCTATGGCAATCAGAAATGTCTCCAGACCTCCCCAAATGTCCCCTGGTGGGCAAATTGCCCCTCGTTGAGAACCACTGCTTAATACTGACCAACACGGCATTCATCTATTTTCTGTTGCAGGTCTTACCTACTAGTTTAGCGGATTAAAAGAAGTTCTGCTTAGAAATAAACTGGTTTCAAGTATAAAGGTTTCCACTTCGAGATTCTGGATTCCGATCTTGATGCTACCCCACCAGCTGTGTGCCTTTACCTACCCTTTCTGATCAGCTGCGACCTCACCTGAAAAATGGGACTAAGAACAGGTGCGCTGGATTACATGCGACAAATGATGCTCTTCAAGAGTTCTTAGGAGCTCTTCAAGAAATCAAACCTACTAATGCCATGGTTGCCGGGAAGGGTCCAGGGCCCGGAGGGGCTTACCTGATCTCTGCAGATTCTTTCGATAGCCGCTGAGATTGAGCTGGGTGATGGTCTCAGACACATGCGCGACAGCCACCTGCACGTGCTTTTCGGTGAAGTCGTAACACCAGGACAGGTTCAGCTCATCCAATCTGCACACCAGAGGAGAAATAAGGAAAGCGTGAAACCAGGACACAGGAAGGAGCTCTAGGAAGCACGGTCTCAAAGCTGCAAAGAAAACACAAAGCCACAGATTCCTTACCATTTCACGCATAGAACCTCTGCTTCTCTAAGCAGCTACCTCTGCTCACCTGAAACTGCCTTCTCCCCTCCTGACACAAATCCCCTGCCCTGGTGTGCCCTAGAAAGTTGCCAGGGGATCCGAGCCCAAGTCTTAGTGAGTGATGCCCCCTTCTGGAAATGGAGGGAACACTCTCCTCTCCTCCTCATGGCTCAAACCTCATTACGGGACTAGATGGAACAGTTCTAGCCTCTTGTTTTCTTTCTCAACCACCCAGGTTGTCAGCAAACAACCACAGAGACTGAACAATCACTCGAGAGGCTTTAAAAATTCGATGGGTTATACCGGGGATTCTCAATAAAGAGACGCTGACGTTGCAAAAGGCCACTTCATCTTAT
The DNA here is from genome assembly GCF_002201575.2 of Neomonachus schauinslandi. NCBI lineage: Eukaryota > Metazoa > Chordata > Mammalia > Carnivora > Phocidae > Neomonachus > Neomonachus schauinslandi. The sequence continues at coordinate 122,865,726 of NC_058409.1, forward strand.
CTGGCTTCTGCTGACTGAGCAAATGAATTCAAAGACAATATCCAACGATTAAGCCACACACCCCATTCCTGACATTGCTGAATACATGTAGGGTTATACATTTTTACCTCACGGATAACACCCTTATCCAAAGGCAATCTACTTTGAGCAGATCATTAGCGACACAGGTAGAATGCTAGAGCAGAAAGATCAAGGGATATTAAAAAGGATGCACACACACACAGAGTATTTTGTGAGCCACGTCCTCCTCTTACTTAGTAATATCTGTAACTGTAACCTTTATTTATATACTGACATTATTACATGATATAAAGATGTTTTTAATGGAGTCACCCAAATTTATGGTGTCTGCATAAGTTAGGTCTACAGATACTACGGGAAAAAAGCCTTATAGTCAGGTATAAACAGATTAATTTCGATAAACACATTACCAAATTTTTCTTACTTTCATAGTAAAAAAAAGGGGGGGGGAGAATTACTACGCAAGTCTTCTGCAAACCTAACTGATCTGGCTCCTCAGTTTGAACAGAAAGTTTAGAGGGTAAAGGATACTGCGTATCATCAAGAGCTCAGAGTTAGGAATAGCTCAAGAAATAGATCCAATTCCTCGCTCCTGTGGGGGATAATTGTATATTTGCAAGAACAGTTCTATAATCAAGTCTCAAATCTTTCCTACCTGGAACAGCTGCTCAGCAAGGTCTTCAGGGCAGATTCGGAGAACCCAGAACACCCAGAGAGATTCAGGCGCACTAAATTTGAGTTTTGTGCAAGATTACTGGAAAAAGAAGAAAATGTCAGAGGAATACCAATAAGACACTGTTACTCAATTAATAAGCATTCTGAGGAACGCGGGCTAGAGAAGTCAGTAGATAAGCACGCAGGCCTTCGAGCCAGAAGTGAGTTTCAGTTCATGTCTCACTCTCTGTATGACACCAAGCAGGATGCTTTGCCTCAGTTTACTCATCTGTGAAATTGCAGAGTCAGTACCTTCTCGGTACGGTTGTCACGATTAAATTATATAATGTGATAAAGGGCTCAGCACAGTGCCTGGCCCAAAGTAAGCACACAAGAAACACCAAGAATGTAAGTTTTAAATTGAAAAGAGAGTGCCTGAATAAACATTATTTCTATTTCACCCATAATTAGAATTAGCCTGTAGGCCTACTTCTACTTGTTCAGTCTCCAGGTTCCTCCAATTAAACATCTCTCAAATTTGACCTCTCTACATTCCCAAATGCCTGTGTTAGTGGAACTCCCTGATTAAGAGCGAGAGTTCTGGAACCATATTCTATTGCCAAGTTCCAATCCTGGTTCTGCCACCTACGAGCTGTGTGACCTTGGACAAGTTATTCAGCCTCTCTGTGCCTCAGTTTCCATATCTGTAAAAAGGGGAACAATCAGAACTTACGTCATGGCTGACCTTTGAAGAACTGAGTATCTGGCACATAGGAAGTGCTCAATAAACGCTGGTACTTATTATAATTATGATGATGCTGGTTTTTTTTTTTACATCAGGTTTCATCATTTCTCACCTGAATGAACACAACGGTATCTTAACTAGTCCAGTTTTTTCCACATCTGGTTAACACTCCAAGGTGACCAGCAGATTTTATTTCTAAATTTCAACTCTGCACGTTCCCTCCATTCTCAGGACCACTCTCTTTAGCACGCTTCCCTCTTCCAAGCCCACTGTGGAGTCCGGACTTCTACAGCGTGGCAGGGGCCCATTACGAGCCGCTCCTCCCCTCCTGGCATCTCAGTGCACCCTGTGCCCTAACAGTTTTCACCTGCTACAGCGTTTACAACCACACAGGCAGCTTTACCTCGTCGGCTTCTTTACCTCACCACGTGGAGCTCTCCAACCTGAATACCTTCAATACTCCGCATGAGAGTCACTTCCTCTAAGAAGGCTGCCCTCCCTCAATTTAATTAGGTCTCTCTGGGTGACGCCACATATAACAAACACAGTGCACTGTAATTATCTGTCTCTCTCACGAATGAGGCAGGGCCCATGCCCTTATTCATCATCCTTGTATGTCTAGAACCTGGCATATGCATATAGGCAGCAGGCAAACTTGGGTTGCCTGAACGAGTCCTGCAAAGTACTGGAGAAGCTGGGGCACCCCATGGATATTTTCTGAGTCCATCTGGATATGGACAGAAGGGCACCCCAATTATATTCAGGAAACAAAGTTAACACACACAAAAACAACGGCGTTTGTCACATGCTCCTGACTGTCACTCACTTGACAATGGGATCCGACAGCTGCAGGCCTTCCAGGCTTAGGTTCTGCAACTTGGAGCACTGCGACAGAATGCCATGGAGGGTAGACACCTCGATAACAGAGTTGGACAGATCCATGTGCTGCACACGGAAAGGGCTGAACACAGAGGAGGGGAAAGAGAGGCTCCATTAAGGTGGCTCACACATGTACCTCCAGATCAAATCCAACCCCATCTCCTCCCCAGATAAGCAGCCAATCACAAACATGACCCTAAATATACATTTCAAGTAGTATAGTTTCCGTCTTAAAATGAATTGCTACTAATAACTCCCTCCCCTCGTTCATTTTAAAATTTAGGATTTTAGGGGGCGCCCGGGTGGCTCAGTCGGTTGAGTCTGCCTTTGGCTCAGGTCATGATCCCAGAGTCCTGGGATTACACTCCTTGGGCTCCCTGCTCAGTGGGGAGCCTGCTTCTTCCTCTCTCTCTGCCCCGCCCCCCATGCTTTCTCACGTGTGCGCACTCTCTCTCATATAAATAAATTCTTTAAAAAAAATAAATTAATTACGTTCAGGAGGATTTCTGCCAAGTCAAGATGGTGCTGCCGATATAGTCCCACTTAGGAAATTAATTCGTGGGCATCATGAGAATGAGCTGAATCTGGGTGACAAGAAGATTATGCCTATGAATCTTCCTGACAAAGGTGAGTGAGTAAATTACTAAAACAGAAAAGACAGTGGAAGAGAAAGCTGTAAAGGGCTTATACTGAGCTACCTGGACGAAACGCAGTTGTGGAAGTTTCTAAGTAACTGGGCCTAGGAGTTTGTTTGAAAGAGAGGGCTGAACCAGAGAAGAGAATCTAAAAGTTCCAGCACAACTGTGGGTGTCTAAGACAGTGTGTCCAAGGACAGTGTGTGGATCAAGAGAAGGCAGCCAGGGACCAGGGACAGAACCCAGAGTAGCAGAGGAAAGTGCACACGTGAAGGGGACCCAGAAGGAACAGGCACGGGAGAAGGATAACCACCAGGGGAGGAGGGGTGCTGCCATATGGCCATGGAGGGAAGGGGAAAGTATCAGAGTGGGGATGTAGGTTTTGTCCTTAACTCTGCTGTCCTTAGCTTATTTTTCTGTTCAGTACCTAGTTATTCCACTCATGTCTGAGATGGCTCTAAACCATACTGCAAAAACTATCAGTAACAGAGAAGTAGTCTTTCAAAATCTTCCACAAAACGAACAAAAAGAGGGCATTCTTGCTCAGGTTGCAAATTTGTCCCCCATAGGATCGGATACCCACAGCTTCAAGTGAGAAGACTCCTCACGCTTTGTCTTCATCAGAAATGGGCAGCGTGGCAAGAGCGAGGCTGCCTTGCGTCTGGTAGTGAGTGCTCCACATGGCTCCTGCCCCTTGGGACCCAGGATGCCCATCCTCCGAGGACCCCACTTGAGAAGCAAAATGTGCATCCCTGACCCCCTGGAAGAGCCCAAGAGTAACCCTGACTTAAAGTGGGAATGGCATCACTGAAACCTGTTCCATGTTTCAACACAAAGACCGCACAGCAAAATGCAATTAGCATTCCATTGCATAGACTTGTCACAGGCCGTAAGGCTGGTTACAGGAAAGGAAAAAAAAAAAAAGTTTCCATCTGTTTCTACCTTAAGTCTTACAAACAGCCTTTTCTGGGATTCTTCTTTTTTACCTGAAATGTTCAACCAATGGTTGATCCATAAATGATCGTGGGCAGCGGAAGGCAACCACCCCTCGAGACAGCAACCGACCAATCACATCTGGGTGCAGGTTTCTACCTGTGAGGTCTAATGTCTGCCACAGAGACTCGTCAAACCTGGAAAAGAGGGGTAGTTAGTAAGCTGGGGGCACTGGATACCGGAGGGCCCCACCACTGCTACTCAACAAGGAAGCTTTGGCCACTAAGTCACCTTGGAGCAGATTCTAAAGGAAGCTTTGGTTTTGAGCTGACTACACAACTAGCTATGGTATTTTTTTTAGGATACAATTGAATATTTCTTGCTTGTATCATGGATAAGCTTCCACCTTCAGCTGTACACACACACACACACACACCCCTGTAGGTATTTCCTTCAGATGGTTCAATGCTATCATTAGCAATATAATGATCTGGAACTGGAGAATAAAATTTTAGTGTTCAATACAATTTGATAATTTTAAAAATGATTGCTCCAATCATTTAACTAATTAATGAATAGGTAGGTAGATTCAAAGTGGCCTCAATGATCCCAGTTGCTATTTTGGTAAAGCATACATGAGTTACCACAATTACCCTAAGTAACATGGAAATACAACTAAAAGGAGGAAAGTTAGTGCTACGGCTGATCTTTGCAGATGGGCTTGAACTGAGCAGGTTCACTTGCATGCAGATTTTTTACAGTACCATAAATGTATTTTTTCTTCCTTATGATTTTCTTAATAACATTTTCTTCTCTCTAGCTTCCTTTATTGTAAGAATAAGAGTATATAATACATATAACTTAAAAGATATGTATTAATTGACTGTTTATACCATGGGTAACGCTTCCGGTCAACAGCAGTCTATTAGTAGTTAAGTGGGGAGTTAAAAGTCATATGTGGATTTTTGACTGGGCAGGGGGATCAGTCCCCCTTAACCCCATGTTGTTCAAGGGTCAACTACATTATTAAGAGATGACTATCAAATATCTACGAGAAATAAGGAACCCTACAAAGGAGTTCGGGTGTTTTACAATACCCTTTAAGCTTAAAAAAAAAAGTGTACGCGCGGACAGAAATATATATATATATGTATGAACTAATGTGAAAGGAAAAACATTACTTAGATTTTGGATAGTGTTTCTAAAGCAAAAATGAAGTACGAAGTACCAAAATGTACTAAACAGTACAATAAGGTAGCTTTAACAGCCACAGATTAATTCAATTTAACAAAAAAAAAGAAAGCATGAGATCCAGCACAGGAGGGAACATTTTAAATGCCTACTAGAATCGTATTTTTTAATACTGCTTGAAATAAGCAGACCACTGGCTGGGCTCTGGAATAATTCTGCGTAATGAAATTGTCAAGGCATTACGTGACCTCTATTATTAAGAAGGCCATGCTTCACAGATGCTGGCTATTACTTGTATGACAGTGACGTGAGGATTCATAGACTCTGCATGAAGAGGTCAGCTGGCTGACAAAGAAAATCACTATGGGGTCACCCGGGAGCGATCAGCACACCTCCCCCACCACTCGCTCCAGCATTCCGGGTGCACACTCCTGCCCCCTGGGGCTCTTCTAAGCCAGGAGCCCACTCCTGGAAATGCTTGCGGTGTCTTACTGCCCACACAGCCCTGAATGGAGGGGAAGGCGCTCTTGCCATCTCCCAGTGAGAGCCCTAGATACGTGGAGGGAGGCGAGACGCAGATGGCCTTCAAGTGCAAAGGATGGCTAGTGGTTGGCTGGAGGTGACAAGTGGAATTGATGGAAAAAGTTCCAACTGAAAAACAAAGCCTCCCCCACCCCGCCCCTCCTGGCCTGTTACTGCCTCCAGCGCACCAGGACTTTCCATGCGCAGCTCACTGTGCAAACCTGAAGGTGTGCCCCCGAACCAACAAAGGCATCAACGACTACTGGCGGCCATGTGCCGCCCGCTTCCACGAGCCAGGCACCGCACCGGCATCTTCGGATTTCATCCTCATCACTGCCCTGTCTGGAACATACTATGACCTCCACTGTATATGTGGCAGGGTGGACCGAGGCTCAGAAGTGTTAAGTATGTCCCCCCGGTCACAGAGTGCTAAGTGGCAGAGATGGGGTTCACACTGAGGTCGAATACCGCTCTCCCTATTGCACTCAGCGCCCAGCCCCCACCCCCCACCCCCGGTGTGGGGAGTGGCCAGGCCCTCATGCAGCCCCCTGCAGCCCCCTTCACTTCTAGTGCATCAGATGCAGAGTCAGAATCCAATAAGCGCATGAATACAGAAAGTTTTCTGAGGTGGGTAAGGTTACACCTCCAGGAGACTCCTCCCTTCCACTGTGAAATGAACACCCTAATATTCATAAAAATACGAAGATACCTAGTTTGCTTTCTGCTCCTACATTTTTCCTAGTTTTTAGTTTCACTAGGCCCAAATGAATAAATAAATAACTCTCCCCTTCTTCCACACATATACCAAGAGGGGTGAAAAATACTTACGCTAGGTGATACCACCTCTTACAAACACTGGAGACCTTTAGGAGTTCAGGGAGGCACAGACAGGAAAAGATCCCTAAGAGCAGCTCGTCTGGAAGTGAGTCCCATGAAACACCTTTAAGGGAAAAAAAAAGTGTTTTCTCATCACCATTCTTTTACCCAATCAAGTCTACTCAGTCTTTTCATGCTCGTCAAGGGTACACAATATTGAACTTAAAAGGGGAATTTAACATGAATCGAATGACTCATCCCACAATTGTTTTTCTGTTCACTCATGGTCTCTGTACCCAGGGGTAAGAACCACACTTTCTCAGCAAAGGAGAAAAGACAAAACCAAGAATACTTTTTCATACCGTTTTTGTCTTCAGCACCTGCCGGCCAACCTTAGGCAAGGCCCATATTAATGGTGGTACACACCAAGTCCCCACCCCCTCAGAGAGCGTTCAATGATGTCTAAGGTATGATGCCTCTGGTCACTAAGAAATGCCTTGTTTCTCTCAGAAGTGGATTTGGTGGTGGATTTATTGAGTAGTGACCTTATCTAAAAGGCAAATGAAGTTTCCTCCTCCTCCTTTCAGATTTACAGAAAGCACTCAGAAGTCAACTTGCCTACAAGTGCAATATCCAAAGGGTGCTTTCATGTACCTCTCCACTTACTATGGTGCCATGAAGCACTTTAGGTGTTGAGGAGAGAGCAGGAAATAAGACAGACAAAGCACTTTAGCTTCATAGAGCTTACATTCTGGTGGGAGGAAATAATCACACATAAAAAAACAAGTAAATTACATGATATGTAAAAACTGGATTACTGCTATGCAGAAAAATTAAGCAGGGTAAAGGAGAGGATAGGAAGTACAGGGGCCAGTGTTCAGAAACTCAACAAAGAGGTCAAGGAAGGTCTTACCGAGACAGTGATCACCGAGCAAAGGCTCGAACAAAGTGAGGGAGCCAGCCCTATGAGTACCCAGGGTGTGTTCTAGATACAGGGAACAGCGTGTCTGTTTTGGGGAACAGCAAGGCCAGTGCAGAAGAAGAGCGAGGAGAGGGGTGATAGAGGATGATGAGGTAGAGAAGTGAGAGGGGCCGGGTCATGCAGGACTTTCTACATCATGATGAGGACTCTGGCTGTGATGCTCAACATCATGAGGAACCACTAGAGGGTTCTGAGCATAGAAAGTTCTAAAAGCACTGCTCGGGCTCCTGTGTTAAAAATAAAAAAACTGGAGGGGAAAAAAACGTAGATACATTAAGGTCAGTTTTGTCTTATAAAAGCAATTTCTAAATAGAATTCTTACGTATGAGCATACAGAATAACCTACAAGAACAGGACAACAGGACAATGGCCAAGAAGGAAATGAGTATGAAGCAAAGCAGCTGAATGCTTAGATTAGTTCAGTAACTCATCTTCCCAGTCTCCTTCTGCCCCCAATCGCTCTTGTACACCAAGCCTAGTGCTATCCTCTCCCCTCTGTGATGGTTCACTTCACGTGTCAATCTGACTCGGTCAAGGGGTGCTCAGAGGTTTAGTTCAACAGTATTCTGGGTGTGTCTGTGAGGGGTTCCTGCATGAGATGAACATTTGAGTCCATCAACTGAGAAATGCAGATTCCCTTCCCCAATGAGAGTGGATCTCATCCAATCCAAGGCTGATGAGAACAAAAGGCTGATGAAGGGAGAACATGTCCCATGGGAGTACAAAGATTATTTAAAAATTTGAGCTGGGACATGGATCTCCTCCTGCCTTCAGAGCTGGACTGGAACTTAACCATCTGCTCTCCTGGTTCCCAGGCCTTTGGACTGCAGATGCTGGGACTTTTCCGCTTCCATAACCGGATGAGCCAGTTCCTTATAATAAATCTGCCTACGTCCCCTACTTGTTCGGCGTCTCTGGAGATCCCTGATTGCTAACACACCGTCCCTCCCCATCTAAAAGGTGTCAGCATTTACTGCACAGGTACACCGTGCCAGGCTCTGCAGAGAACTTGATGCAGAAAAGCTGCCTCGGGTTAGTATTCTCAGGGAATCTTTCTAAAACAATCATGCCCTTCCGTCAATTAGAACCTTTCAGTGGTGCCCCCAAATATGTAGCCTGAAGTCCAAACTGCTAGGCATGAAATTCAAAGCTTTCATGTCAGGGCCCCACTCATTTTTCTCGGGTCATTATGTAGAGATATGTTCCAGCCATTTGGACCTACTTGTAATTCTCAGAATGAGTTGTTCTGTGCCACATCTCAGTAGCCCTGTACACACTGTGCCTGCCCCCAACTGCTACTGATTTAAAATCAAGTTGCTATTAAAGCCCTGATGCCTATGGAAGGCTTCCCATGACATCACCAAGAACAAGTGACTTTTTTTTTAACCACAATTTTATTATTTACTTACTTATCTGTTTAGCCCCTGCCCCTGCTGGGCCCTGAGTTCTGGAGAGCAAAAAAAAGTTTTTTTTTTTTTTAAATAATCTTTGTACTTCCATGAACTAGCTCAATGTCTGATACATTCGTCCATGCATATATTTATTGAACATGTAGTATATGCAGGTGTCTGTTCTACGAAGATGCATAAGGGATGGCCAGCTCAGAGTTTGAGAAACAAACAGGAAATTTCAGTAAAGTATCATAATGGGCTGCAACAGGGTTCATGGTGCTGTGCTGGGTGTGGTGGTAGAGCAGTGATCAGGGAAGCCTTCCTGGAGGAAGTGGCCTCTACTGAAAAATGAGGAGATACGCAGCTGCTCAATGAATGACTACCCACCCTCTCTGGAAGTCAAAATGAATCACTGTAGCCCTGAAACGAGGGGTAAACAGATAAAGGCAGATCATCCCTGCTGACCCTGGACCATGACCTGGGGAGGCAAGCTGGAGAGGACCCGGAAGCTTCTCCGTGTGGCAGCAACCCTCCGTCACCACCACAAGGCTCCTCCAAGCTCAGCATGGGCAGAGGACAGAGGCTCTCAAACAGGGCTCCTGCTCCGCCTCCCAAATTGGAAAAAAGCTGATAGTGTTTTCTAAGTTTTCCTTCCATTAATTCTTCTTAACTCCCTGACCTCTGTCGCCTCTTGCCCTGTAGATCAGATTCTAGCAGTTCATTTGGCAAAAGATGACACACTTGGTTATTCTGAATCTAGTAGGCTGAGACTACACTACGACCCGTCAGCTCATTGGGACACCAGGTGCTTGGCCTCCCCAAGTGCAAGAACTGCGGGAACGCACCTCTGGTGCCCAAGTTTACAAAGCTTGGGCATGTTACTTAATCCCTCGGGCTTGGTTTCCTCATCTGCAGGAACTCGAATAAAGGGATTTATTTTGCCAAGTAGTTCCCTATGAAGACTAAACAATGTAAGGGAAGAGATCACGCAGCAGAGTCAAACTTCCTTTCTCCTTCTTGACTTGTTTTTCTCCTCTCTCCATTAAATCCGTGCCTTTGCCTTTTGTGAGGACCTTTTCTTTTCAATGCTGTTTGGAATTTTCACCTGTTTGAAAACACACCAGGTTTTAATAGGGTTTGGACAAGGGCTACGTGGTGTGATTTACCGAGAGCCCCAAACAGCGCTCTATCTAAGTTTGGGATCCCCAGAAGCAGAGCTGGAGGACCTGAATTCAAATAGTTTATTTGGTAAGTAATCCCAGGAAGAACTGGAAAGTGAAGAGATATGGAAGGGAAGGAAGCCAGCGCGGGGTATGTTAATAAGCAGGTTATGGCCATGGCCAAGTGGAGTTCAAGTCTGTTGGGGACTCCAGGAGACCCTACAGCTCCTGCCCTAGAGCTGTCCCAGCTGAGGGCACAGGGGCTGGGGTATTAATCCACCAACGCCTGTCAGTCACTGGGTGGGGGCTTCAGGGAGCGGGGCAGACATGTTACCTCCCCACACGCCTGCCCAGAGAGGTGTCAAGCAGGCACATCTGCATGCAGGAGAAAGCCTTTGGCATATAAAGGAGCGCTGAGCTCCAAGGGGCTCTCGATGGGCCGCCACGCATCTACTAAAGACAGTGGGAAAGGAAATTAGGGAGACTGCTTGTGAAGGGCAGGGTGGGAGAAATAAATTAATGAATTTAGTGTTTATTTTATTGGGAACACATAAGAAATCAGAAACAACTGGAACAATATGAGGTAGGTAATGATAAGGCTTGAAGGAAAACTAGTCAGAGCAACGAAGGCAGAGGTTTGCAGAGGACGCCGAAGCCGGGCACTGAAGCCAGGCCAGTAATACTGCTAGAATGAGGAGGGCCTTGCACTGCAGCTTCTACCTTCATCTGTCCAACTCCTACTCATTCATCCTTCGGATCTCAGCTTAAACGTCACCCTCTCGGAGGAGCACTCCAAGGTCACCATCGCAGCCCCCAGACCCAGACTGGCAGACCCAGTACACAGCGCTATACCCGGCCCCTAGGCAATCAATAAATCTTTGCTGGATGCATTGTACCTTTTACTTTCCCTTCATGCCGTTTGTGAATGTGCTAATTTTGTATTTGTGTGACTGGTTAACCTCTGCTAGCCAAGCAACTAGTACACACCCAGTGCCTAGGGGAGGGCCTGGCAATGAATATCAGAAAGTGCTCAGCTGGTATTTCACAAAGGAATGACTGACACCCAGAGGAAGCATGCTGGCTTTAACCCAGAGACAGGCAAGACTGCTGCTGCCTCTGAAGACCAGTTAGGCTCCTCATCTGTAAAATGAGAAGGCTGGCCTATGGCTCCGCTTCAATAAACATTCCTGGGTGCCGAATAAACACAGCAGTGCTGGGAGCTGCGTGTAAGCCCCAGTCCCAGCCCCACTTGGGAGACAAACTAATCAACAAACACATAACCTCGCATTTAAAAACTGCCGTTTACTGAAAGCATTTATTCAAGCACACGGACTCGAAACGCAGCAACCCTGTGTATTCAGTATGTGTCATTTTACCCATGAGGAAATTGGTCTCAGCAGAGTTAAGTAACTCCACCAAGGTGATATTAACTGTGGGGCGGCAGAGCCAGGAGGCAAAGTTAGGGCTGCCCTGTCTGAGCATGCCAAAAGCCCACGCCCTGAGGTGCAGGCGTAGACACAAGAGGTAGATGTTTGGAGGCTGGTCAGGTAGCGGAGGGCGCTGTACCTGCAAAGGAATGACACGGCACTGCTGGGTGTCCAGGGAACGAGGCTGAGGCTGGAGACCAAAACCCAGTGCACAAAGGTAATGTCCCCAGGTCAGTATACGAGTTGTCTGTGAGATGGGGGAAGGGCTTCAGAAGAAGATGCAACCGTGACAAAAGAGACAAGGTCACACAACCAATAAGTGGCAGGGTGGGGATTCAACCCTACGTCTGACTCCAAATGATTCCCTTTCGACCACAGGCTGCTCTAACATTCTACGCTCTCCCCTGTCCTGAGTTCTTGATGTTCTACAAGGTTAGGGAAGGTTGAGAATTACACCTGACTTGCTATGGAAAAAGAACTCAATCAGGGCGAGGGAGGGAGGGCAGGCAGGAAGAGGGAGTAAAACAAAGATGCTGAGAGCTATCAAGTGGGCTTCCAAAGGGAATCAACAACGGCCGAGACAATGCATGGCCTCAGCTGGCAGCCAAGTGCCCAGGGCTCCCTCAGTCTGGCCAGAGGACACTGACTGCAGGGCCCCTGGCTGGAGGGCTGAAGCCTGAGACTGGCCGCTGTCCAAGCAGATGGAGCAGAAGTCTGTCCTCTAGCTCCAGTGGCTGGCATCCAGGCTGGTGATATGCTTAATCTAATTTTACTTGCCATATTGAATTCTCAAAACATCAACCATCTGTTTCCTGGATTCCTAACTACTCTGCTGTCTGGTCTGTTTGCCCGAGCGGATGCGAGAGTCCAGAGCAGGTCTTTCCTCCACTCGCCTCTTCTAAACCCCCCAAGGCTGCACACCAGCCCCGAGCAGTAAAGGAAACAATTATTCAAGCCCACAGTGGCCACTCTTCAACTGCATGAAGGCAGTTAAACATACTTCAGAGCCACAAACGGGGCGAAAACTGGCCAGATTCACAAACCTGCTGGTCGTCATCCTTGGCCACTGTCATTTCCACTTCTCCCTCACGTGCAACCCCAGCTGTCCACGTCTGTCACCTCACCGCTGCCCATGCCTCAAATCCTCTGGGGAGAGCAGCTTAGGGAAGAGTTTTCTATGCATGAGATCTTCGCAAGTCTAGGTTACTCATCTTACTTGGCTTATTTATTTCTTGGACTATCACCTACACTCAGATTCAAGTTAAAATTCCAAATCTTAATCATAAACAAAACTCTTAAAACTGCTCCTCTCCTTAAACATGGATCAACAAATGATACTTGAAGAACAAGTGGGCACTGGTGCTCACACTTACGGTGTTTTAGTGTTTAAGGGTGGGGGCTCACTTTATGTTTGCTTGTGCTAGCTTGTTTGAAGTATTAACAACCTATGCTTCCTTTCTGGGAAACCGCAAACGTTCTGCCATGCTGGGATGAGTTTTCCTTCCTCTGCCCACAAATCATAAGAACACTAGACCATATGAACTTGGTATTTTTGGTTTTTGTTTTGGCTAAGTGGGCAAAACTTAAAAAAGCAAAACACAGCAAAACAAAAACAGGGTCCTCAACGACCCTTCAGTCCAACCCTCTGTTTCCGTAAGAGACTTGCTCAACCCTGAAATGTGGGAACAGCAGTGGAGAAACCATGGAAATTGCAATTTAGAGAACAAGGTATAATATACACGCTCTACATGAGATCTGAGAGCCAGGCTTTTGTCTGTTATGGACACTGCTGTATTCTTACTCTCTAGAATGTGCAATAAATACTTGTTGAATGAATAAATGAAAGGAAGCTACAGGGCAAAGAAAAGATGCCTCAAAGGGCCCCATAAATATGGCTCTTACAGAGCTGAGCTTTGGGAGCTGTGGGCTAAGATTCATTGGTGAGTCATGAATCAATTTGGTTTGAGCAGCACTGTTTGGAAAGAATGGAATGGAACAGAATAGGAAATTATCTTAGTAAGGGGAAATATAGTTTTGTGAAATTACTGTTTCCGGCACACACTCAGGATTACAACGTAAAATACGTTTATTACTGGCTTAAAGAAAAAAATTGGAGGAAAAATGTTTGCCTGGGGACATTAAAAAGCAGATTCCCAGGCTCAAGACATGACTTCTTGAATCAGAATCTCAGGAATTTTGCACTTTGAGCAAGTTCCTTCAGGGATATCAGCAGACATTAAACTTCAGAGTCTCCACTCTGAGAACCATTGCAGGGTCTGGGAATGTCAAGTAGTTTAACAGCCATGGAAAAGCTAATCAACAAATTAGTTCGACAGTGTTTTCATGGCCCTCTTGTTTGTGGGGGGTGGGGGATGGGGAGAAAAGGGACCAAGACAGGCATTTAATGACCACAACGAATAAAATACAGTTGTCCTCTTTGTGCCTATTATTAACCTCATGACTAGGCCACTTACTGCCAACTCCTTCCGTATACTCACCCCGAGGGCCACAAAGACCTGTCCTCATACAGGTTTGCCACACAGTTTTTAACTTCCAAAATAAAACGATGACAAGGATTTAGTCACCAGACAGATGTGTGTGTCTGGCATGGGGCCTGCAGGGAGACTGCTGAGTGAAGAACCAGGAAAAACTCACAGCCCCGGGCCTCTGTCATCAGATCGCTACATAAAGCAGGTGTGGCCTCTTTTACCCTAATCCTGGCAGAGCTCTTAGCCACCTGTCTTGACAACTGCAGACAAACTCCCCGGAACGATGATCCAGATACACTGGAAGCCCAGGCTCCTGGAGGCCCACTGGGAATCCTCTAGCCCAGCTGTCCCTCCTCCTGCATCAGTGAATCTACTTCCCCACACCCCACACCAATTAAACAATCCATGTTGCGTGTAATATCACGCACATACGATGTATACAATTAGTTTCCTTCTCTGCCTCTCTCTTAGGTAGTAACAAACATAAAAACTTTTTTTTTCCCCCTCTTCTCACTTCAGACATATGTATTTGAGGGCAATTTTAATCTAGACTCACTGACTGGACCATTTCCAGATCTTTCTTTCTGCAGAGCCTCCACTTGTGCTGAGAGGAGGAAGACTGTCCACGTCCACTGGGAATCACCTGGAAGTCCTTCTGTACCTGGGAAGCCGCACCTGCCTCAATTTGGCACAGGGGTTCCCCTCCTCTGGCCTCCTAGAGCACTTACTACCTGAACTGCTCATCAGATGCTAGTGTTTTAGCCGCCATCTTCTGCTGTGAGCTCCTCTTAGTGTGTATTATCTCTTTTCCTCAACTTGACTAGCAATTTCCTACAAGCCAGGAACCATACCTTCATCTTCTGTAGTGCCTTGCTTAAAAAATGACTTTTTTATTTATACAGCTCTCTCTGGGTATGACTGTGGAAGGACACACAGGAATCACGCTCAACATTTAAAAGTAATCGGCACTGGGGCGCCTGGGTGGCTCAGTCGGTTAAGCGACTGCCTTCGGCTCAGGTCATGATCCCAGGGTCCTGGGATCGAGTCCCGCGTCGGGCTCCCCCTGCTCTGCGGGGAGCCTGCTTCTCCCTCTGCCTCTACCTGCCACTCACCCTGCTTGTGCTCGCTCTCTCTGTCAAATAAATAAATAAAATCTTTAAAAAAAAAAAAAAGTAATCGGCACTGGACAAATTAATCAAAATCTGCTCATCTTAGCAGAAAGCGTCTTTCACCACATTTGGTTGGTCAAGCATCAAATTGCTAGGGCTGCACTCGAGACACTAAAAGTAACATTAACATTAAATTTTGAGAAAAAAAAAATTCTACACTAACAAGGTCCGGCTAACAGGATTAAGGACAAAAGAAAAAGTGAAGTGGCTTCAAAATGAGTGTCAGAAATTTTGACCAAATTAACTGGGGTTACTTATCACATGTTACATGCATGCAGCATGCTAAGTTTTATGTGCACTCTTTCACTTAATCTTCACACCAACCTATGAAGTGAGTATTATTATTCCATTTCACAAAGAAACAAAGGCACAGAGAGCTCAACTAACTTCCCAAGGTTGGTAAACAGCAGAATTAGGATGTAAAGTCAGATCTGTCTGACTTCACAAACCCTTATTGCCTTTCTAATTAATTCACCCCTTCTTGATGTAGATTTCTAGACCATAATCTGTAGGTTCTCTTTCCTAATGAAAGTCAAAACCCCAAAACAACAGATTTTTTTTTTTTAAGCAAAGCAACCAACCAACCCTTCTTCAAAGAAAGTCAGATGGGAGCACACTTATCACTACTCCCACACCTCTTAATAAATCTCTAAACTTCTAGGCCTGATCCCCCCCCCACAGTTTAATCCCAACACATCAGCGTGTCCTTTTGTTTTTTTTAAATATTTTATTTATTCATTTGAGACACAGAGATAGAAAGAGAGCATGAGCATAGGGAGAAGCATAGGGAGAGGAAGAAGCAGGCTCCCCTCCGAGCCAGGAGCCCGATATGGGGCTCGATCCCAGGACGCTGGGATCAAGACCCGAGCCGAAGGCAGATGCTTAACCATCTGAGCCACCCAGGCGCCCCTCGGTGTGTCCTTTTAAAAGGTCACATCACAAGTCTGTTCAACACCACCTCTAGCCCTATCTCCCACTGCTCTCCCCTTTGCTCATTCCACATATGGCTTCCTTCTTCCTTAAGCAAACATGACATGCTTCTGCCCTAGGGTTTTTGCACTGACTGTGTCCTCTGCTTGGAGCCCTCTTCTTCAAGATATTTGCATGGCACATTCCTCACACTTCCTTTATGCCTTTGCTTAAAAAGCTCGTGTCTAAGTGAGGCCTTCCCTCAATACCCTATGTAAAGTTGCAATCCATCTTCCCACCCCAGGACTTCAGCCCTTCATGCCTTGTTCTATATATGATTTTGGCCACAACATTTATCACCTTCTAACATACTACATTTATTATGTAGTTGTTTATGTTCATTGCATCTACTCTCTCCAACAGAAATTTTACCAGGGCAGGAATGTTTATTACGTTCATTGCATCTACTCTCTCGAACAAAAATTTTACAAGGGCAGGAATGTTTAGGTTTTGTTTGCTGCCTTATCCCCAACACCTAAAACAATGCCCCCCACATAGCATGTGCTCAGCAAATATTTGCGGGATTGTTTTAAATGACTTACTGGCATGAAAAACTGATAACCCAAGTCACTGCACTGTGTTTACCCTATGGCTTTTTGTACCCTTGGGGTTCTGCTCCACTCTGGGAGGCACTCATTGACCTGTTTGAGAAGCCTGGGGATGGGGAGCTATCAAAGAGGGAAATGATACGGTGAGTTCTACATTTCAGTCAGTCCGCTCTAGCTCTGGGGGTGGATCTGTGGAGGATAAGACTGGAATTGAGTCCATTCCAATATTCAGGCAAGAGATAGTGAGAGTTTGAAAAACACCTAGGAGACAAAAGGGAAAGATTCAATGATTGGTTGGATGCTGGAGGATGGTGGGAAGGGACTGACTGACTGAACAGATAATGCTGCCAGTAATGGAAACAGAGCATACCAGAAAAATCCCACTTGGGAGGTCCCTGGGGATATAAGTCCCTACACTCAGTTTAACATTCACTTTATTAGTCCTTTGACAAATAACTAAAGCAATTATGGCAACAAACTCAATCAAGGTTATAGATCAGCAGAATATAAACAACAACAACAAAAAAATCCTACAAGATTATTGCTTATGTCCCCTTTTATCAGTGGCACTGAGCTGGCCTTTGTACATGCAGATTCCCTTCAAAGGAAAGAGGCAGGAATGTCTTCTGGGTTAAAATTTCACAGGGGTTAAAAGTCAGTTGTGCACCTAAAATATATACCTACCAAGATTCCTGTAGATTTCAGTGACCAGTTGTCCCATTTCTTTGAAAAACGACTTCAGAAGTAGGCAATTTTAAAAGCGTGCCATCCTAAAGATCGCTAAACAAAGATTACCAATAAAATACTTCAATCCTCCTCTTATGTGACCGACAGTTTTACCCTCATACCTTACCTGGAAAGTTGTCTCGATTTAGCTTAGGTCTGCGGACTATCACAAAGTCCTTGTCATTCCCCTTGCTTTTCAGCCGTTTTCGGGGAGGGCTCTGAGGGTGGGCCAGGTTTGAGAGCAGTTCCTGGGGGATATTCTCACTGTCCACCTCCTCCTTCTCCAGGGCAGAGACCCCCATGCCCGACAGCAGTTCAGATGTCTTGCTAGAATCCCATCCCCACGTGAAGCTGGTGGTAACGTTGCTACTCTGGTCGGGAATCTCCTGGAGGTGTTTCCTGCAGAAATGCACAACAGCCCCTGCTTCTTTCAAAAACACACCCGTGAATAATTCAAAGATAGGCCTAAATGAAACTGCAAGTTATGCAATGCAGAGAACTTTCACAGTGTCTCACAGAATTGCTTTTAAATGCCGGCGGCAAGTTTCTAAGAAGGAAAGAGAAAATAACAGAAAACCAAAAGGGCTTTTTGATTTACGATCACGGAGAAGGCCTCAAGAATGTCTTAAAGTGGAGGGAACAGACAAGCGGGAGAGCACAACGATGGAAAACAGTAGCAGGAAAGCTCAATAAGGGAAGGCAAATAAAACCGCACGCTGATCACCGCACTAAAGCATCCAGCCATCCACTCTTTCCCAAAGAAGGAGCTAAGCAAGTATTCACTTTACAGCATTTGTAACAATATTAGCAAGTAGCAATATTCGCGGCCTAAAAAAGCTGAGACCGTTCATTCACTCTCTGCCCCCTTTTGCAATCGGGTTACCTGTGCATGGCGTCCACGGGTTCTGGAGTTTTAAATGCGTACATTAATTGCAGAACTGCCCGCCTCCGGGATTCCCGCTTTGGCGCGCGGCGGCTCAAGGCCTGCAGCTCCGACCCCCAGCAGCAAGACCCGCGAACTCTAGCAACGTTCCATCCTCGCCGCGCGCGCAGGGCTCTTCTACTCGCTCTCCTCCGCCGCTGCCGTCTGCGGCCCCGCGGCCTGCTGGGAACTGTAGTTTCTGCTGTGCCTCGTAGTCCGGCCTGCTCTCCGATGCTTCCTTCCTTACTACCTCACCCGCCTTCGAGATACCCAGAACTCCCCGCGGCTGCGAGGCTGGGCTACCCACGGGGTAGGCGGGGAAGCGGAAGTGGGAGGTGCTCCGGCTGGCTGGGAAATGTCAGCCGCTTGACTGGGGACGGGTTTTCCTTACCCCAGAGCCTGCAGGCCTTTTAGTGATCGTCACCGCCGTCGCCTCGGACCGTAGGTCCCAGATTTGGACGGCTGTGGCGGACGCGGAGTTTCCCGGTCCTTCCAGATGCTGTCTGGCAAGATCGGACGGTGAGCCTGATGGGGAGAGCCTGAGGCACTTTGGGGTCTGGGGTCTGAGGCCGAGCGTAGGCGGAGATCGAGAGGACCTCGGAGACCCCGAGCAGCCGGCACCGCGGGCCTACGTTCCCGGCCACTGATAGGCGGTAGCCAGGTCCGCCGGCCAGGTGAGAGGTTGGGGGCCGCGGGCGTCACACTTGCTCTCCCTTCCGCCGGGAAGCTGCTTCCTCCATCGGGGAAGAGTGACCCTTAGCACTGGGTCTATGCACAGGATCCTTTCCTCAACAGTAAAATAGGCACTACGGCTTCGAGGCTTATCTCGAGAACACGCTTGGCCGTGAGGGTCAAGTCAGATAACGCTCGTGAAGGCGTTTTGTAAACTAAAGCGCAGTTCGAACGAGAGGCGGTGGTTTAATTTTAGGGGAGCAGGAGAACACCGTGGTTCCTGTGTGCGGTGGGAAAGCTGCGCATCCCCTTGCAGCCTTGACGAGTTTCAGAAATGCCAGCACGGGAACAAATAAGGTGACTATATGTTTGCAAAGGGCTTTTTAGCGCAACACTAGGGGCCACCAACGAAGCCATTCGGTTGCTCGTGTTCAACGGGCCACGTCTGGTTGCGTCGCCGTGTAAAACCGAGCTGCTTTCAGCCTATCTCCGCCAAGAAGAGTTTGAAGGCGGTTAGAGGAGGGAGTGTGCCATATTCTAAGGTAGGATGACCATGCGAAATCCATTGTGCACACTACACCATGACTGTGACCCCTGGAAAACAGTGGAAGAGAGAAGGGAAATAAATTCCAACCCTCATAAAAATGCAGAGGATTTATGAAGTTCAGAAGTAAGCAGACAAAAATATTAGAGTATTACTTCAGTATGCAGTATGACATACCTTAAAAAATAGTATGACATACCATTAAAAAACCAATTCGCTTTATGCTGGAATTAAACCTCTCTTGCCCGGGTATGTGCTGGTTTCAGGCTTGGTGCTTAGCCTGAAAAGTGACCACTTCTTGATTAAGGTATTCACGAATCTTTAGTTTTTTCTTGAAAATAAGTGAAATTGGTGTAAAGAAGGGATATGCTCATAACAAGTTGATTTAAACTAGGTGAAAATACTAGGCTGAATGTTCACAATTCATTAAACTGATATTATGGAAAATATTGTTAAATGCAAGTTACCTTTATGTTACTTTGGCTAAGGAGAAAGCAGTTGCCTTCCTTTGAAATCTACATCCTTTTCCTTAAAATTGCAACTCATTAGAGAACATAATTTTGTCTTTAAAAAAAGTTATAGTCTCTTTCAAGAAAGTAAAACAGAGGGAGTGTATACACTAATGGAGGAGAAAGAAACAAGGAAAAAATATTTTAAATGCCGTGATGAGAATAAACAAAGTTTTGAGATACAAAGTAGATCTTATAGATAGGAAGGTCTAATGGGATGATTTTAAATTTAAAGATGAGAAATATCCTGGTAGTAGGATTTAGTAAGTAGTTTCCTAGGAGCCAGGGAACATTTCTAGTTCTTAGAATACTTGAAATAGCTGAATTGGTGGACAGGAGGCCCTCTCTAGAACTTCAAAGAAAGCCTGTCAACTTTGAAAATCAGTCTTCAAATTCTAGAATAGGTATTTTACTAACAGTTTGCCCTGGTAACAAAAATACTTTAGCTTGCTGAAATAATCAGTTTTTTTTCTTCATTATTCTAATCATGGGTGTTCGTTCTCTTTATATAGTAAATAAAAGTTTAAATTGGTACATGGGAGTCTGTTCGATATAAGGAATTGTGTCTATTGAAGAGATGAGATTATCAGCTACATAGATATTGCAGTCTGGTTTCTTCAAGAATTACACTGTGATTGCTACTGATATGGATTATTTTTTTTTCCTGGTTAATTTTATTTATTTAATCTTGCTCAGCGCACCCATGTCCCATTTGAGTGAGAGGTGTAACTAAATTTCTAAAACTAGAATTACTAGATCAGTATCTAGGACAGATGAATTACAATTTTTTTTTTTTAATCTCTGCAAATGACATTAGAGTGAGTAATTTTTAGTACTCTTTAGAAGCTTGAGGTAGAATACAAAGCGACTTTGTAAATTGGGAAAGTGTTTATTGTAAGAGACAAGGTGGTCAATATTGTGAGGGCACAGAGGGGCAAAAAAAGACTGGAAACTACATTTCACTGTAAGCTATGTGTATATTCAGTAGTATATTAGTGTTCTTTTTGAAAATCACATATGACAAAAGAGATTGTATTTAAATAGAAGAGTGATGTGCTTTTTTTCTTAGTTCCATCAAAGCATGAAATAAATCTTAAAGATTTCTTTAGGTTTTTTTAATGTTATTTAGCTTGGGGGAACAAAAGACCAAGAACGATTATATAGCAAGAAGTTTCTACCTGCCAATCAAATTTCAGAAGGATCCTTTCCCTCCATTATTTTTAAAGTAGATCTTTAGATCTCTGTAGTTTAATGCTGTCTGTGATGGACAGATTGGAGCAAGAACAGAAGGGTTCTTTCCCTATTCTAATTTGCTCTATGTTTGCTTTTCTACCTTTCCCACGTAAATTAGAGTCATATATTACCCTTAAGTAATATAGTAGTCTTACCTGGAAGGTGAAAAGACTTTGCTAAATTCTGTATTAAACATGATTTTTCTAGCATTCTATCTTGATATATCTAAAGGAATAATTAATAGAATGTTTCTAATTTGTTCACTGTAAAAACCAAACAAAAGAAATATTTAAACAATTTAAATAGCATTAAGAAAGTATGTCTGGATTTGAAAAAAGACTGTGTAGTATCCCAATTATAGTTAGGATGAATAGGTTTGAATCCCAGCTTTGCCACTCACTGGCTGTGTGGGAATGTGGATGAACTTCTGGCTCTCTCTGTACCTTTTTCTCCTCTATTAAACAAGGATACTAATAGTCCTTTCTTACTGGTTTGTGTGGTCTAATCTGATAAAGTATGTTAAGTGCTAGCATAATGCTTGGAATCTAGTAAACTCATACTAAATGTTAGCTATTCTTTTTTTAAAAATTATTTTATTAAGAAGGATTCTAAGGATTATTCTTTAATTACCAAAATAAGTCTTATAATCTCTTTACGTGAAATCTTTAAGAATCCATTACAATTCCAGTTGTCTTCTTCTTACTTGCTTACATGGTTGCTCCCTTTTCTCTCTCATGTCTTACCAAAGGTTAAGCACTTTGTACATGTCTGTCTTCAGAAGGGCTTGTCACACTTTGGAATTCAGTTTACCTGGTTGGTTTAGCAACTCAGCTTATTTTTTGAAAATGGCTTCAAAAGATATTACAGCTATTTTGTATTTTTAGAGTAGGAGCCACACTGTCTTGGGGTATTCTGTGTATATCCTAAGCTGAATCCTCCCTATACCTGGAATCTTTAAACAGGGAATAATGGTGGTTATATTTGGGAGATTTAACTTTTTATTGGTAGTAGAGAATTGTTGACTTCCACAACACTCACGTGTAGTTCTGATACTTTCAATTTTTCATTATTAAGATCTTGAGTTGTCTCCTAGTTTTTATTATTTCACGTATCTGAATAAAGATACGTACTTAAGTTAGCATAGCCCAAGTCTGATGCATCATTAGGTTCTGGCTAGAAATTTTTCATTCAGCTTCAGAATCTTAGGTTTGGACAAAATTTTTGTCTCTGTTCTCTTCAGTTGCTACCACAAATCTTTCCTTTCATCCTTCCTTCTTGTCTTTTCCTTCTCTTTTTCTTTCTTTTTGAAGATATTTGACGGATGCTTCAAGTTCCAAAATTATCTTAACCTGTAAGTTTTCCACTTAAAGTGTGTTTAGCCTAAAAAACCCACTATAAACCATAAAGTACTTGGGAAACAGTACCCCAAGTCAGTAACATTAACAAGCTAATTATGAAAGGCATTTGAAAGACATTGTACGATATCTTAATAATTGGTATGGGACTAAATTGGATTTTAAGTGTTTAAAGACTTTCAGAACTGGTATTTTGAAAGGTAGACTATGTCTGGATATCAAGCACTAAAATTAGAACAAATGAACTGGCATTTTGATTTTGAGTAAAATCTACTTTTGCTGCTGTGGTGTTAATGCCAACCTATGATAGCTTTGAATTTCTCTTTCAATTTCTAATCACATGGAACTGAATTTTGATTTGCCTCCAAATTTTTGCATGTTCTTCTTTCATTTTTGCCAGTTAGCCTAAACACATTATTTTAATATTTGAGGAATATTGCTAGAAGTACCACTTTTGTGGTCAGAGGCATATTTCCTCTTTTGCCCTTGAGTATATTTTTGCACAGCTGTACATGGTTGCAGGTCAGCAAATGATCCATTTTAATCCACCTCCATTTTGATCATGTGCCTAGAAGAATGGCATTGTCTTTCTATATGACACTGGTGTCTATAGAAGGTGTCTAATACACCTTCTTGACATGGCTCTGAGATGTGTTCTCCCACTTTACAACAGAGTGTTGAAGGGGTGTTTGGGCTACCTTGTAGACCTAGAGAGGTAATCCCAATTTGTCAAGAGAGGCAAAGGGAGCAATTTCTTGGAGCAAAGATCATTTTTTGTTTTATAAGAATCCGGGTGGGCCCAGGCTGTGGTAACCACAGAGAATGAGAAGCAAAAAGCATTTGGTATCCATTCATATTTTGGGGGGATGGTGGGAGAGGAAGCTATTAGTGTAAAGCTTTGCTTTGAGACTATTGAAGCAACTAGTTATCTTCTAGAAGCACATGATGTGAAGGAGGTGGAGATGAGCAACTAGCATTTTTTGAGGACCTACTCTGTTTCTAGAACTCCTAGTTGGTGTTTCACTTTTGTATCTCATTTGATCTTCACAGCAACCTGTGTGAGGTGATTATTCATCCTCTCTTAACCTTTTAAATTGCATAAAATTACACAATTAAATAAAGTTGAGATTTGGAGCCCGGGTTTACCACAGTATAACAAAACATTTGTATTTTAAAATAGTTGTAACTTTAGGCACTTAACACTGCCGCAGAATTTCTCATTTCCTATTTGCCATGTGCTTTACTTTCATATTACTGCATTGATTTTTAAATAATTTTGAAATTACAAAATAATAAATGTTCATTATTTAAAATGAAAAACACACAAAAGCACAAAGAAGAAAATAGAAATCATCTCTTTACCATTTTATGACAACCACTGTTAGCATTTCCCATGTGTTTCTTATGTGTACTCCCTTAGACCCCACCCCTGTCCCTTTTGACATCTCTAAAGTGTCCCTGTGGATCTCACCTTTCCTGTAGACTGGGAGAATCTGGTGTCCTCCTTGAATCACTGCCTGCAATTTAGTTTTGCTGTTATGTAGTCCTTGACTTAGGTGCAGGGGACTTGCTGCAGATCCCTGCTCCCATGAGTCATGGACAGGTTAACAGGATTAGTGATTTATGAAACCCTTGGCTGCTTTTTTCAAAAAGGCAATGGACAGCGATGTGACTGGAGGACATTTTTAAGACTTCCTGGACTATTTAGTACAAACATTTAAGTTGTTTCTATGTTTTCATGTTTAAATAATGCTGCCATGAAACATTATAGGTAAATCTTTGTTCACATTTTGGGTTTTCTTTAAGTTATTTGGAGAGGAATTTCTAGGACAAGAGATATGTACTTATTTTAAGGTCTTTGGTATATATTGCCACATTGCTGTACTCCCTGGTGGTAAGTTCTTTTCAGTAAGCCAAACCTGAGTTGTCTAATCTTTATTTTTTTAGATTTTAATTAACAGTGATTTTATGAATTTAAGATATAAGTAACTAGATCAGATGAAGGAGAAGGTGCACCTAGCTTTGAACACAAAATTTTTCAGTTGAAAGAACCAAAACAAGCTATAGGATATAGGAGTTCATAAAGAACCTTGGAAAGTGCTGTCATTCTGGACTGTAAAAAAAATAATTCTTCACTTGATGAAGGCATAGATATCCTTGGGGGTCTATTATTCTGTTTAACACACCATCTATTTCTGTTCAAGCTGAACTCCTGTTGTCTTGTTATGACACAAGGTTAGGCCTAGGGGTCCCACTAAATTGGAGAAGAAAATTGGGGTTTCCCTAATCTGAGATGAGAAAATAATAGTTTTAAAGTCTGTATCTTTGACCTTGTACCTAAATTCAAGTGAGGAATTATTTTTTTACAGCTTTGGTTACTAATATGACTAGATTATCCAGATTTTCCCAGTGAGATCAGATGAGCCCTTAAAAGCAGAGTTTCCTCCCAGCTGAGGGTGGAAGAGAAAGTCTGAGATTCTGAGCCTGAGTAGGATTTGAAAAGCCATTGCTAACTCTGAGGTACACAGGGCCACATGCAAAGACTGGGAAGAGGCCTCTGGAGCTAAGGGCAAATGCTAGATGACAGCCTGCAAGGAAATGGGGATCTCAGTCCTATAAACATAACAAACTGAATTTTGCCAATAGCCTGAATGAACTTAGAAGTACATTCTTCCCGAGAGTCTCCAGAGAGGAACACAAACCTGCTGACACCTTGATTTCTATCTTGAGAATTTAGTTGAACCAAGTTGTGCCTGGACACCTGACCCACAGAAACTATCATATAAGGGTGTTGTTTTAAGCCTCTAAGTTTATAGGAATTGTTTTTAGCAGGAATAGGTGACTAATACACTGAGAATGGGAAGAGATGTAACCAAATCATTTCTTTATTACTAGAATAAAGGATCCATAATTCTGTTTATTCATCTACAAGATTTTAAAGTACTATGAATCAGACTGAAAAATTGACAACCGTTATAAAAAAATATTAGTAGCTAGTAGCAAATTTATAACTGATTTTGTTGTTTACTTATGCCCATAATCTTCCTACCTGTTATTAATGTCTTTATGTATTTCCTTTTTGTCTTAGTTTTTTATGCATGTTATAATAAATGTAAAAATGTGTGAATTGAGGGTTCTTTTCAATTAATATTATGGTAATTTTCTAATGTTATGAAATAATCTTAACAAACATCATTTCTTACACTTCAATAATATTCCATCATTTGCTTCTGCCATACTTTAGCATTTCCTTGGTAATCTCTGATATTCAGTCTTTTTTCTATGATTACCATATTCCTTGGACTGGACAATTTCAGGAAGATAAACATCTAGGTCAAACTGTGAAGGGATTTTCAAATAATAACTGTCTTACATTTAAATTCACATTGAATTACGTTTTTTTAAAGCTGGATCTTGAAGGAGGTAATGGTTTTCATCAGCACACTCTATATTGAACTATCCACTTAATCTTTTCTTGGCTTACAAATAAGATTTGACTTACTCTTATTGTGATGGTATAGGCTTTTTTCATAGAATATGAAATTTGAAATTTTGAGTAGTAGTAATGACAGTTTTAATAAGTCTTTGTGTTGTAATAAGTATTTGTTATATCAATTTTGGAGACCATAACAGGAATTTTATGTTGTCTTTATAGTCAGCATTAATAAAAATAGTGTATATACTGAAGTATAGAGTAAGTTTTTTATTCATTTATTCATTCAACAAATACTTTTTGAGTATCTACTGTATGCTAGACACTATATTAGAGACTTGGGAGGTAGTACTGAATAGTCAAGTCTCTGCTTTCATGAAGTCTGGGGGATAGAGGGGGGGAGGAAGGGGTTACAGGGAGACAATAAATGTAAATATACATTATATTAGGTGGATAAGTGCTTTGAAGAAAAACATAGCAGGATGTGGTGATAGTGATGAAAGGGGGTCGATTTTCGATATTTAAGAAATATGAAAATACTGGTTGAAATGCACAGAGGAATAGAAAGTACTTCTATAGTGAAGAAATAGTGAAGAAAATAGTTTATTATATGTGATTTTTGTTTGTGATATTCCATGTAAGGATATTTCTTATATGAATTTAAATTTAGCCTGATAATACCCAAACTTTCTTTATTTGTTTTATAACTAGTTTTGGTTGGAGATGTTGGTGTATTTTATTGATTCTGCCTTATTTTATTCTGCATCACAATCTTGATTCTCTGTTAAGATATTAATTGCTTAGAATACTGTAGTCTATGGACAAACAAAAATGCCTAAAATTGATTTTACAAAAGTGAAAAGAACATACTGCATTCAGTTAGTAAAGGTAAATTATTTTAGGGATGCCTGGGTGGCTCAGTTGGTTAGGTGTCTGCCATCAGCTCAGGTCATGATCCCAGGGTCCTGGAATCGAGTCCCGCATTGGGCTCCCTGCTCAGCGGGGAGCCTGCTTCTCCCTCTGCATGCTGCTCCCCCCGCTTGTGCTCTCTCTCTGACAAACAAATAAATAAAATCTTAAAAAAAAAAAGGTAAATTATTTTATAAGAGTAAAGAGATAACAAACCATTGCTGATGTCTCTGTTATCAGCATTTATAATTAAAAATATTCTCAAGTGTATGACTTTATTCAATAATCATTGATAAATTTTTCTGCATTTAATAGTAAGTTTCTTTAAAGAAAATAAGATTTATATAGCTAATGGAAAGTGATCAGTATGCAGTTGACCCTTGAACAATGCAGGAATTAGAGGTGCCAATCCCTTGTCCACTCGAAAATCTGTGTATAACTTTTGACTCCCTGGAAACTTAACTATTAATAGCCTGCAGTTGACCAGAAGCCTTACCATAACATAAACAGCTGGTTAACAGTGTGTGTGTGTGTGTGTTTGTGTGTGTGTGTGTGTGTGTGTGTTTTACTGGATGAACTTGATATTTATTTTGTAGTATGAGTATTTTTTTGTTGAAATATAATTAATATTCAACACTATATTAGTTTCAGGTGTACAACATCATGATTCAACATATATTGTATGTAAACTATATACTCACAATAAAGTAAGCTACAGAAAAGAAAATGTTACTAAGAAAATCATAAAAAAGAAAATAAATTTATAGTACTCTATTTATCAAAAAAATCCGTGTGGAACTGGACCCACACAGTTCAAACTTATGTTGTTCAAGGGTCAACTGTATTTTGTGAAGCAGTAAATAAATAAGAATTTCAAGTTGTTAAATTTGTTAGACAAGATTATCACAAGAAAATAAAACTGTTTTAAACAGGAAATGTTACTTTCAAATGCTCTTTTTCATGCTCTCTCTCCCTCTTTTGGAACATTTTAAGTAATGGGTTATGGATGACTTAGAAAACTTTATTTTAGAAAATATCTCATTTCCTAGGATCTAGTTAGTAGTGTATTTGTATTAAATTTCTATTGGGACTTATAACCTTAAGGAACAAACTCCAAATGACACTATTAAAACTGTTCACATTTAGTATTCTTATATTGTAATATTTTTAGAACTAGTGTAATTTTTATTAAGATAACTTTTTTCCTGAAGATATAATTTATGTGAAATTTTTAAGATCTGCTTTAAAAAATAAGATGTATATTTGAGAATAAGAATTATCCTTTTCCTTTTATTTGTAGTTCAATGTAAAGACTGACGATTTTCCAAAGAATTTATTAGTAAACGAATATTTAGGAAATTTTCAAGTGGTTATTTCCTTTGTTAATGCTGCTTTTTTTTTTTCTTTTCCAGTTTACAGATATGACCCAGACCTGTACATGAGTGACTTTGGTTAGTCAGAGTGAACATTCAATAATGAGCGGTGCAGCTTTGGGACTCGAGATTGTTTTTGTCTTTTTTCTGGCATTGTTCCTACTTCATCGATATGGAGATTTCAAGAAACAGCATAGACTTGTAATTGTCGGAACACTGCTAGCTTGGTATCTCTGCTTTCTTATCGTCTTCATACTGCCTCTGGATGTTAGTACGGTAAGAGGTGAAACTGAGTTTTGGAATTCAGAAGGCAGTTGTAATCATACAGCATGTTTGAGATATGCTAGTTCTTAAGACAGCTAAATTATATAAGGTTATAATGAATATTTTGTATGTAAGTCTTACTTTAGGAATTTGATCATTAAAAAGCATAGCCAGGAAGGTAATTGGTGGATAGGTTGATATCCTCCAGTATCCCTTAAGTACTTGGTAACCTTTTGGTTTTCATTTTTAAACCTTGTGTTCACTGATTTAGACTATATACAACCGGTGTAAGCATGCTGCTGCAAACTCAAGCCCTCCTGAGAACAGCAACATCACAGGATTATATGCACCTGCTACCCCGGTCCCCAGGTATTTGCTTCCTGTTTGTTTGTTTATTTTTAAAAATAGGGTAGAGGAGAAAAAATTGCTTTAAAATTGTCAGTTCTTACCATTTGGATTTTATAAAAGTTGATCCTTACTCATCCCCCCCACCTCACTTCTATCCTTTGCTAGTAGACTTTTAATTACTTTGTATTCTATTTAAATTTAAATCTTAAATAAATTTTAAATATTTATTGGTGCACAAGGCCTTTTATTAGACGCTAAGGAGAAACTTGGAGAAGAGCTGATTTTTTTAGCCCTGGTTCTCTCTCTTACTAAGAATGTGGCTTCCAATGGCTATTTTTTTTCTCAGCCTTTCTCTGGTCTAAATAAATGAGGCATTCATTTTCTCTTTTACCCGATTTACAAGGTTGTATAAAGGGTAAGGAGATTATTCTGTATGTAGGGTGTTCCTTTCATATTGTGCATTCTTTGAAATCACTATAGTTTTATTTTTTATTTTTACTCTTAAAGATTTTATTTTTAAGTAATCTCCATACCCAAAATTGTACTCGAACTCACAGCCCGAAGATCAAGAGTTGCACACTCTTGACTGAGCCAGCCAGGTGCTCCAAAATCATTTATAGTTTTAAACTGAGAATAAATAAAGTTCATATTATCGAAAGGTTATGTTAAATTCTTATCAAACTTCCAAGTAAAAAACTTTAATAAATGTTGACTATAGCTTTTACCAAGGCTTTAAGTAGTGTTTGCATGCTTCTTTATGCAGCTTTTATTATTTTTTTTAATCTAACCTGAATAAGGGTAAATTTGAAATGTAGATGTTACTCTCCTTTGAAGCACATTAAAAATCAGATATAGATCAGCAGCCGTTGTGAATTGCTAGAAGCTCCTGGACTAAATGATATCCTACAGTCTAGGAAGACTATTAATGGAGGAATCTATGGTCAGATATACATATCTGCAGAAAATTCAAACAATTATATACAAATGCTGGCATCTCTCTCCATGGGAGCTATCCTACAGTGACTGAGTTTTAAGGCTCCAGCTTCAGGAGTTAATCACCTAATGTCTTTTGCCTCCCTATTCCCCCCTCCCTGGAAAATAACCAACGCAACAAATGGGGTGTGTATTTTATTTATTTTCTTTCTTTTTTTCTTTATCTTATTTAATTTTTCTTTTTTTTAGGGGGTGTGTATTTTAAAGGTAATCAAATCAGATTTAGTTTCATGATGCTGTCACATTATCAGTCTATTAGGTGAACATTATGCCCTCTTTTTACTCAAGAACTAAAAATACACTGAAAGTTGAAAATTTAAATGGCATTCCTTTGTTTCCCTTCTGTGTGTTTTTTTAGTTTGATAGTCTGCTTTGGATTACTAGTTTTCTGTGAAATTTTAGAAGTTAGAATCAGTAACTTAATATCTGAATGTATGAGCTTTGCATGCATAAATTAATTGTATAATTTAAGTAGTCATCATTTATTAATTGGCTATAAATTGTTATTAAACAGCCAGCATCCATGTTTCATGCCATGGAGCTACATTCCTGATGGAATCATGCCAATTTTCTGGAGGGTAGTATATTGGACATCACAATTTTTAACATGGTAAGTGGCAGTGGAGGATAAAAAGTTCTTTAAATTTTGGCTAAAGTAAAAAGAAAAAAAAAGTATGCTTTCTTCACGAACCTTCATCTTTCAGAATTCAAGTGTTACTTATTTTTTTCTTTAATCTGTATATTCTATTTTCTGCTCATTCAGTTCTCTCCCATCTTAAAAGAAATGAAAAGAAGAAAACAAGGCAAACGAGAAATAGAAAAGAGAAACAAAAAATTTTTCCTGTCACCGTTCCCCTCCAGTTAGTGCCTTCTCTCTTGACCTTCTTCGATTCAATCTTCTTCTAGTCCCAGTTTTACATGAAACTGCTCTTGCTAAGGTCATCATTGTCTCCTGGTTTTCTTTCTTTCGTCTTAGCCCAACCTGCTGAATTTCCTTCATGGGTTCTATTTCTGTGGCCCATTTCCTAAATGTTGGTGTTCCCTAGGGTCCGATCTTTGGTCATCTTGTTACCTGATCCTTCCTGTATAGCTCTAATTATAGCTATAGCCCCGATGTATTCCAAATGTTTCTACCCATTATAGCTTTGTCTTCTTGTTTGTTTGTTTGTTTAAGAGAAGGGGTGGTGGGAGAGGCAGAGGGAGAGGGAGAGAGAATCTTAAGAAAGCTCCATTCCCAGCGCGGAGCCTATCGTGGGGCTCGATCTCACCACCCCGAGATCATGACTTGAGCCAAAATCAAGAGTCAGAGGCTTAACTGACTGAGCCACCCAGGCGCCCTGAAGCTTTGTCTTTCTGCTGTGCTCCAAACACATTATTCACTACGTACTGAGCATTTTAGATACTCTGCAGGCAACTAAGCTCTAAAACTGAAGCTAGTGAACATCGCATGAGAAAAATCACACAGCAGAGTAGAGTAGCACCCCTGTAAATTCATGTTCATTGAACTCATCTGGGCCCTCAGCATTGCCAGACTTTCCTCCTTTGTGTCTCTAGTCTGCTTGCTCTTCATTCTCCACAGCAAGACTTCAAACCTCAAACCTCTACTGTTCTCTTTGTGGCTCTTTCTCTCTCTTTTACGGCCTAGAATCAGTCACCTTCTCCCTTGTAGAGGACTTTACTTTCTACTTCACAGTGAAAATAGAAGTCATCAGATGGCAGCTCTTCAGCCTCTCGCCAGCACACCTACCAACCCATCCTTTTCCCTTCCTCTCAAAGAATGAGTCACTCTCAAAGTGACTTCAGAGTGAAATCCCTCTTCCTGAAATCTGGACCCATCTCCTTCAGCTCTTGTTACCTATGCCTGCAGCTTCCAGTTTCAACAAAGCATACACAATTCTCTCATCCTTTTAAAAAAAAGAAAGAAAAAAACCAAAAAAATCTCTCAAATGCAGCCCTTTCCGGCTTCCTGGCTTCTAACCTTATTGATCTACTCATCACAGCTTAATTTTTGGAGGGAGACTTTTTTCTTGAAGTATAAATTGGTACAGAAAAGTGACAAATTGTGTTTAGTTTTACTTTTTTCAAAGTGAATACACCTGGATAACCAGCACTCAGATGGTATTATAGAACATTAACAATGTTTATGCTATATCTAGAAGCTTCCCTCATACCCCTCTCCCAGTCATACCCTCCCAAAGGTAGCCGTGATTCTGACATCCATCCCTATAGATTAGTCTTGCCATTTTTGAGCTTTGTAAACATGGAGTTATATAGTATATATTTTTCTGCATCCCTTTTTTGGCTCACAAATTTGGAAGATTCATCTATGTTGTATTGTGTGTATCAGTATTCTTTTCTTTTTCATTTCTGGAAAATATTCCATGATATGAATATGCCACAGTTTATCCTACCCAGCCAAACTTCTCAAGTGAATTGTCTACATGTACTGTCTTCATTTACTCATTGCTCACTCTTTCCTCAACCCATGGAATCCTGTTTTCTAGCCCCACTTCTCCACTCACATACAAGTCTTCATTGACTTGACTTCTTGGCAGCATTTGATTATTGTTTTCTCTCTCCACTTTGAAACACTTCCTTCTCCTGTTTTCTCCTCCATATGCTCCTTGGTTTTCTCCCATCCCTCTCTGCTGTTCTGTCTCTGTGTCCTTTGCAGGCTCCTCCTCCTCCTGTTTCTCTCCCTCTCCTTTAAAAGATACTCTTTCTCAGGGCTTAGCCTCAGCTCTTTCCTTCTCCTTCTAAATCTCATCTACCAGTGTCAGGTCAGGTCAGTTCCACCCCTCTCTCCTGAATTCTGAAGCTGGATAGCCAACTACTTCCTGTGTGGCTCCTTTGAGATGTGTCCTAAGTATTTCAATTCAGTGGATTCACAGCCAGTCTTCTCGCCTCCTGCTTCTTACCACATCGCCACCCCTTACCCTCTCCCACGTAGTCCCAGTTTTGTTCCCTTTCAGTCCATTCTTCCTGCTGAAGCCTTATCAGTCTTTAGAAGACTTCAATTTGATCATGTCTCCTGTAAAGAAAAAGGTTCCTCGTCTGAATGCAGTCCAAAGGCTTCACAAAGACTTTAAAGGCTTTTTTTTTTTTTAAGATTCATCATAAGTCCCTCACACTGTTGTACTCTCTGCTGGTTGGTGTGACCAGAAATGTGCTTTGCTCTCTCCAAAATTTAGTATTACAAAAATACTCAGTCATATTAGAGTTTGTTCAGTATTAATAATTACTCAAGATCCTATTTATTTGTGAAAAGAACTACACATTAAAATTGAGATTCATATAATTCTGGTATTTTGAGATTAAACAGACATATCAATTGGTTCTTTAATCATATTTTTTCCAACCATCTAGGATTCTGTTACCTTTTATGCAGTCATATGCAAGATCAGGAGGGTTTTCCATCACTGGAAAGATCAAAACTGCACTGATTGAGAATGCAATCTACTATGGCACCTATTTGCTGATTTTTGGAGCATTTTTAATTTATGTAGCTGTGAACCCACATTTGCACTTAGAATGGTAAGAAAAGTTGCCTTCTTAACATTGTTTCTGTGTGTATTTGCATTTTTAAAATTTGTTTTTATCTCACATGCGCAGATAAACACATTTCATTGAGAAACGTATTGTTATGTGTTTTCTGGATTCCTCAAGAAGAAATCTAAATAATCCCTATTACTAAGAAGAAAAAAATAGAATAATATATTTAAATATAGCTATTAGATGGACTAATGCTTTGTCTAATAGCTCTATGTTAGAAGTATTAACCCTTATGATTTTTTTTAAGTTTTTATTTAAATTCCAGTTAGTTAACATGCAGTGTAATGTTAGTTTCAGGTGTACAATTTTGTATATGATAAAATAACTAGTTTTCTTTTTTCATTGGAACTTGTGAATATTTTTTTAAAGATTTATTTTAGAGAGAGAGAGCGGGTGCTCACACACACTTGAGAGGGGGTTGGGCAGAGGGAGAGGGAGAGACAGAATCTCAAGCCGACCCCATGCTGAGCTGGAGCTCAGTGTGGGGCTCAGTCTCACAACCCTGAGATCATGACCTGAGCAGAAACCAAGAGTCGGATGCTAACTGCCTGAGCCGCCCAGGTGCTCCAGAACTTGTGAAAATTTTTTCTTTTGTTCTGACTGTAGTTTGAGGGCATATTTCTCTCTGATGTTAAGTTCAGACATTATAATAAAATTGAAATCTGTATTATACTTGTGATCTATGTAATATATGTAAAGAGATAGAGCTCAGAAATTTAGGAATAGAGCAGTAATGATAATTCTCACTATTGCATTCCTGAGATTTGTGTCGGTGTGCCTCAACATAAGTTAAACATTTTTTAGGCTTTAAAATTTTTTCAGGCTTCTCTTGTTAATACTGAGTAAGATAGATCCTAATGAAAAAATTTGGACAAAATACATATATTTTTTTGCCAGGAATTATCCTAGATTTTAATTATAACTGTAGTGGAAGCAGTGTTAAAGTCTATTTCTGCAGTCACGCTCTAACTTCCTCTTAAAACATGCAGATTATCTGCTGTTGCTAAAAGAGTAGCTGAGGCTTGGGAGATACAATTTTTTTCATATAAAATCCTAACCATTCTTTAGGACTGTTTTCTGAAAAGCTATTTAATACTAGTTAGTTCTATTTTACATTTTTGTTAGAAAAATTTATCTATCACAGCTCTCTGCTTGTGTTTTCCCTTTCTCAGGAACCAGCTTCAGACAATTGGGATAGCTGCCGCAAATACATGGGGCCTGTTTCTTCTCGTGTTGTTACTGGGGTACGGTTTGGTAGAAATTCCTCGGTCATACTGGAACGGAGCAAAAAGAGGTTATCTACTTATGAAAACGTATTTTAAGGCAGCCAAACTGATGACAGAGAAAGCAGATGCAGAAGAGACTTTAGAAGATGTCATGGAGGTAAGCAAGTTCCAACCTTACAGTCAGTCATGGTTGTTTTTTTGCTGCTGTGTTAGCACATCGATGGGCTTTACCCTGGATGTTTGGTGATGTGCGGTCCTTCAGAATGTCCCGTCCGTTAGCATGACTTCTTACTGGCCATTCAGCTTCATGAGATGTCCCCTCCACCTTTCAGCTACCAAAGAGTCAGCGCGAATATGTTCAACAGTGCAGGGTTATGCTTGTCATCTTGGGATAACTTTGAATAGCGCCCCTCTTTTACTCTTAAAAGACTCCCAGATTAGATGATCAATTAATGGTTATGCTGACATGCCTTCCCTGGTCCTCTAGACTCTTAGACATTCCGCACCCATTTTTTTAAGTGAATGAATAAATGAATAAAAGAATATATGTTAGGATTAAAAAAATCTGATGTTGGCTTTTTTACATTCATTCCCTACAAAATGTAAGAATGGTAGCAGAAGACATTGATTCAAAATGTAGGAGTAAATCTACAAATAGTAGTCTGTTACATTTCCTCAGGCATCTGATGGCTATTATAACATTTTTCAAAAGAAATAATTTATGTTTGATAATTTTTGTATTTGTATCTATGTTTATTTTTGAAAATTGGAATTTTTTTAAAAAACATGAAAATTTATATTTGGTAATATATAATTATAATATATAATACATAAATGTAATAAATATATAAATAAATATATAATAATTTTAAAAAGATAATTTTTTTTTTTAAAGATTTTATTTGCTTATTTGACAGAGAGAGACAGTGAGAGCAGGAACACAAGCCGGGGGGAGTGGGAGAGGGAGAAGCAGACTTCCCACTGAGCAGGGAACCCGATGTGGGGCTCGATCCCAGGACTCTGGGATCATGACCTGAGCCAAAGGCAGACGCTTAACTACTGAGCCACCCAGGCACCCCTTAAAAAGATAATCTAAATTTGATAGTGTCTGCCTTAAAAGTTGGTACTAAATTCATTTGTTTCAGATTTGAGGAATATTGGTTACACCAGTTACTCAATATTCCTTTAAGAAACATAAATCCAGCTAATTATGGCAAGACCTGGATTTGGCTAGGAGAAATCCTCAGTCGCTGAAGAAAGATGGATTTTGTTGTTGTCGTTTGTTAAGTAAGAACCCTCTTCTGAAGAATAGGATGTGGAAAATTAGGACTGGCATTGGTGCTTTCTTTGTTATTTTAACACAGGTATAAGGTGTAAGGGATTTAAAAATTTTTAGATTTAGAGAAAATTTTCTGTGTAAATTAGATACCACTCTCTTTATTGAATATATTTGGCATACTATGTTGTATAAATTTAAAGTGTACAAAATGTTAATTTGACGCATTTATGTATTGTGTCAAAAAGAGAAACCCCTCTTTCTGTAATGAATGTTTTGAAAATAGCAGCAGGTCTACATAGATAGCAGAACTCCCGCCCTTTCTCCCCCCATCAAACATCGTGATTTGTCAGGTATGAATTTCTTTGCCTATATATTTCAAGGGAATTTGGGATCTTTTATGTTTTTCTGAATATCTAAAAATTTGTAAACTTGAGAAAGTGTTTTCATCACTTAATAAATACTTGTCTTCTTGATGTGTTAAGTGCTGTGCAGAACTGGCCATTAGGATACTAACTGCCTGGAGTGGAAAATTAGACACTATATGGCCAATGTGACATGATTGGTGAATGATACGAAGGCAATGCTGTAGTATAGAGAGGTTTCACTTCTGAATAGTGATCAGAGGAGGAAGTGAAATATGATCTGGGTCTTGAAGGATGGATAGAATTTTCATAGCTGACAGCATCCTGGTCAGGTATCAGGTTTTAAAACCAAATTAATTGAGTATAAGGTTGATGTGGGAAAGATAAAAGCTTGTAAGGTTTGAAAGACAGGTTGTAGCCAAAAGAGCAGGGCCATGAATGTCAGACTGAAAAGTCCAGACTATCTTTTGAAAGCAGTGAGGAATCATTAACACCTTGCAGTGGAAGAGACCTGATCCTATATGTGGTTTCGGATGATCTGTCTGATGGAGGTGTGCAAAATAAGGCATGGAACAAGAATATGCATAGTTTGAGAAAAAAAAAACAACGTTCCAAATACACCTTTAACATCACAAAGTTTAGTCACCTTTTTTTGGTAATTATTAATTATATTTTTCAGCAATCCATAAATTCTCCCAAATGCAGTTTTGTAAAAACCAGTTTAGCATTTTATATGTTTTTCTCTGAAGTGAATATATACAATTGTGTGTCTGTTATTTTTCTTTGAAGCGTTAATAAACTTCTAAGCCATATCAAACATTCAAAAGGTATTTGCTAGAGGCCTTCAAGAGATCACCTCTACCTTTAGTCATTTTTTAAGGTGGAGAATTTGGAGGAGGGGGAAACAGCTACTTATTCCCAC
The DNA here is from genome assembly GCF_002201575.2 of Neomonachus schauinslandi. NCBI lineage: Eukaryota > Metazoa > Chordata > Mammalia > Carnivora > Phocidae > Neomonachus > Neomonachus schauinslandi. Next base: position 122,902,879 of record NC_058409.1, read on the forward strand.
TGAAAATTGCCTATTAGCCTGACTTCATAGATGTTGTGTGCCCTGCCTAGTGATTAGGCACAGTAATATCAGTGCTCGAAGTTTTGTTATTTTATTTATGAAGAAAATAAGCAATATTTCAAATACTTTCCACACTTCATAAAAGTTATGAACTTTTTTTTTTTTTAAAGATTTTATTTATTTATTTGACAGAGACACAGCGAGAGAGGGAACACAATCAGGGGGAGTGGAAGAGAGAGAAGCAGGCTTCCTGTTGAGCAGGGAGCCCGATGTGGGGCTCGATCCCAGGACCCTGGGACCGTGACCTGAGCCGAAGGCAGACGCTTAACGACTGAGCCAACCAGGCGCCCCAAAGTTATGAACTTTTAAAGGAACCTTTTAAATTTATAACAGCTATAGTAAATATCAATAATTAACTATTTCAGTACTTATTTTTGTATAATATGGCTCAAGAATTTAAAGGAAAAATACAGTATTTTTACGTATAATGTATAACCAGACTGTATGGTTCATATTCAGAGTTGTGCTAACAAGTCAACAAAACTTGAAGGCAATTTAGTAATAGAAAACTGTAATGCAGTGATGATTCAAGCGTCTTTTAAAAACCCAAGTCTTACCCTGTTACTCCCATATTTAGGCCTCACTCACTGACCTCAGATAAACTTACTCTAAGGCCTTCTGGAGTGCTTTGCTTTTCTTCAGCCTGATCAAGTGCTGCTCAGGCGCTTACCCTCCTTTTCCCCCTGGTCACACTGTACTTCTTTCAGTTCCTTGAAGCTCCTTGTGTACTTCTGCTTGGAGCCTTCGGACAGGCTGCCCCTCTGTTTGGAATATTCTTGCCCCCTCCTTTGGTTGGCTGACCTTACTCCTACTCATGCTTTTTATCTCAGCTTAAATGATCAGTTTATCAGAAGGCCTCCCACACTAGATTACACAGCACTTTCCATACCATTTCTTCTTGAGTAGTGTCTGTTTTTCTCATGAAGCTAAGCTCCTGACAGGAGCAATGTCTGCTGGTACAAATTATTCATAAGGTCTATGTATTTTCAATTTTGATGGGTATTACTAATTTACCTTTCAAAGAGGTTATATAATTTTGTCAGAAAATTGTTCTTATTTTTAAAATTTGTAATTGTTTTTAGTGAGCTTGACTCTCTTTCCAGACATTTATCGACCAATAGTATTTCTTATGTGTCTTCCCAATTTTCGCTTGATTTGTAAGCACTCTCCATATATTAAGGGAAGTGGATTTTTTTTGTCATATAAGTATTTTTTTCATAATTTTGTCTATATGCCAGATGGTTTCCCTGACTCCAGTTTTGTATCCCTTAGGGCCATTCTCTTGTCTACAATCAGAATGTTCTTTTTAATACCCTGGTCAGTTCTCTTGCTTCCCAGCCCTTGGATATGCCATTGCTTTTGCCTAGAACAGTGGTTCCAACTTTTAAAAAATTTCATTAGTATTATAGAATATTGTTCTTTGGGAACTACTTCGCAAATCCCTTTATACCTTTCATACTCACTAAATTGCTTCTTACCTCACCACCAGCCTGCAATCTTTAAAGTCCTGTAACATCCTGTCTTCCTACCACACCCTCCAGCATGGATTGTGGTGACTTTCCACCTAGCACAGTGCTGGCATCTAGTGTGCTCTTAATAAACAAATGTGGAGGGGCGCCTGGGTGGCTCAGTCGTTAAGTGTCTGCCTTCGGCTCAGGTCATGATCCCAGGGTCCTGGGATCGAGCCCCGCATCTGGCTCCCTGCTCCGCGGGAAGCCTGCTTCTGCCTCTCATACTCCCCTTGCTTGTGTTCCCTCTCTCGCTGTCTCTCTCTCTGTCAAATAAATAAATAAAAAATCTTTATAAAAAAATAAACAAATGTGGAATGAGTCAGTAGTTGGGACTGCTTTAGAGGATTCTCCCATTGGAAAGGAGCAGGTGCTTTGTGATGCTTGCTGCCTGTTGCTTCCTCCAGTTTCTTCACCATATTTTAGATGATGAGATAATTGAGCTTCCTGAGCAGGGTGGAGGACCACAGCATCACAGTTTGTCTGATCCTTCATGACTTTTTTATAATGCTTACTCATCTTTGTGTACCAAGTAAGCAAATGATAAAGGAATAAATCTTAGAAAGTAGTAAAAAACCTGAGGGTATAGGCATTGCTATTCTAGCACTATGTATTTTTTACTTATGTTCTTAAGAACTTTTATTCAGCAAATGGAGCTTCATGTATATGCTGAGTAGTTTGGGTTGAAATTAAACTTGTGAGAACATATATAGTACCTAGAACAGTCTCATTTGAAATGTATGATGTACAGAAATGGAAATATTTTTATTCCTCTTACTGTTTTTATAGGAGGTTCGTAAAGTGAATGAAAGCATCAAGTATAACCACCCATTGAGAAAATGTGTTGATACTATACTTAAAAAGGTAATTAATCATACCCTCATCTTTTTTCTTTCAACATACACATTTTTAGAACAGAATATTGTAATAAAAATATGAGAACAGCCTATGACTGAGGTCTTCCCATCTCCTTTCCATTTTCATGGAAATATTAACTGTAAACCAGTAGTAATCTGCACATAGAATTTGTTCAGTTGTTATTACAAGTTTGACATTTAATTATTGGCAGTATTTTTCATTGAAATGTGGATGTAGAGGTTATGTTAAATGATGTATCATCATTGCTATGACGCAGTGATGGAGATGGACCTTCACAGTTTCTAAGTGTCATTGAATGTGGTCCGTACAGACCTATCTCCTTAATAAACTAGGGCCTCAATAATCTCTTTTACTCACTTCCTACATGTCAGTTTACGGTATATGAAGTACATTGTAAAATGAATGACCCTATGAGATATTTAACACAGACAAGAAACCATATAATTAAGGTTTTGCTGCATTGAGATTGAATTAGGGGTATTCATATACTTCTAAAATGATTATTCCTAAAATGAGCTGCTCGGTCGTTGTCTTTGCAACCGTAGAACCACTGAACTATTTTTTTTTCCTCTATTTTATTATTCTTATTTTTTATTTATTATTTTTTTAAAAGATTTTATTTATTTATTTATTTGACAGAGAGAGAGAGAGTGAGAGCAGGAACACAAGCAGGGGGAGTGGGAGAGGGAGAGGGAGAAGAAGGCTTCCTGCCAAGCAGGGAGCCCGATGCGGGGCTCGATCCCAGGACCCTGGGATCATGACCTGAGCTGAAGGCAGACGCTTAACGACTGAGCCACCCAGGCGCCCCTTTCCTCTATTTTAAATCTATTATTCTGATTATTAGCTAATGTTCCCTTCAGCTAAGATGATGGTCATGAGAATCAGTTCTCTAATCATTTCTCTTACATTGCTATCTTTTGAGACCTATTTGGGGAGATTAAGTAACTTGCCCAAGTTCAGGTAAGTAAGGAATAACTAATAGGGCAGATGACTCCAAATCATGTATGTGTTTGTTTTTCTGTACCATGCCTTTTAAAAATTCAACATCTTGGATTTGTTGTGATTCTTCTTCATTTTTAGCTAGGAAAATAATTGACAGTTTTATCAGGTGCCTGCATAGCCTAATCCTCTCAAATACTAGTTGCTTCATGTAGGTTAGCTCCCTTCCCTACCACAGCTAGTATATCTGATCATAAAGGTTAATATTAATAGGGGTACGAAGGCACTCAGTACATCTAAAACATTTTGAAGAAAATGTCAGCAACTAAAAATCCAACTGTTTAGAGATGCCAATAAAGGAAGAAGATGTTTTTGCGAAAATTAGATATGCCCCAGAATGGAAGATTTTATAATAAAAATAAAATTTTAATTTTTTTGCAAATGAGATTTTTAAAAAAATTTACTTGTCCCTTTTAGTGCCCTACAGAGTATCAGGAAAAAATGGGTAGAAACATGGATGATTATGAAGATTTTGATGAAAAGCATAATACCTACCCAAGTGAAAAGAGTCTGGTAAAACTACATAAGCAGGTAACTTTATTAATAATAGCTTTTTTACTTACTGATGATTTTAGTTAGATTTGTAATTACTGCCCACAAAAAGGGAATTTGGAGTGAATGTGTATTTGAAACTTTCTTTGATCCTGTGCATTATTCTTTGAAGTGTTTTAACTGTGTGTTTCTCAACGGGGTACTCTTGGTATTTGGGGAGGGAGAATTACTCACTGAGCCAAATTGTTACATATATCATAGAATATTAAGATCCTTGGCCCAACCCAGCAAATGCCACTAACACTTCCCCACTGTTTGATAACCAAAGCATACTATCTAGCAGGAAGATGAAACACTATTGGATCAGAACACTGACAGATATAACCCCCATTCTCTTTTTTAGGTGATTTATTCAGTTCAGAGGCACCGTCGAACTCAAGTACAGTGGCGGATTCTTTTGGAGCAAGCGTTTTATCTAGAAGATGTAGCAAAAAATGAAACTAGTGCCACTCGTCAGTTTGTTCACACCTTTCAGTCACCAGAGCCAGAAAATAAATTTATCCAATATTTTTATAATCCTACAGTTGGTATGTAATTTGACATAAATTTCAAAATTTAGTGATAATTTTTCTAAAGGAAAAAAGTATATAATTTCACCAGTGCAGAGTTGAATTGTATTTCTACCATTTGATGTACACCATGTGGTAATATTATATATATGATAAACTTCCCCCTCCAAAACTATTTTACTGATCGTATAACAGATAATCTATCAGTTTCCACTGTTACTTCACAGTTAATCAAAATCCTATGCAAAAATATATGCAATACATCAGGCATATTATGTATTCATAATATCTACTTAAAATAATGAGAATTTTAAGCAGTTTTACATCACAAGCTTGGGTCCCTTCTTCAGTCTTGACATACTACTAAAACATTCCCCTAAAAAATCGTCTTTGATTATTTACATCTGTTGGTCTACTTACAAGACCGACACTAAGTAGTCATGATTATTTCATTCTCTTTAATGATTATTTATGACATTCTCGTCAAACCTTATCAGATTTAGTATGAAGAACTTAATGAAAACATGCCAAAGTGTCATCATATTAAAACTTCCATTTACCTTATTTATCTAAATAAACAATTATGTTCACTTGATTCTCTTTCTCATGTTTGGTCTTGAGTATGAAGACATATGGCCATAAAATATCTCGTAAAACTTCTTCAGCAGAGATCTTTTCTAATTTAATAAAAGAAATACTTGTTTTCATTCATTCAACAAATATTTGAGAATGCATTGCTATCTGTTGTGGGGTGCTTGGGATATATCAATAAATGTAAAGACAAGTGCCTCGTTATGGAGTGAGAAAAATAGGCAATGTACACGTAAAGGTTTGAAGAAGGTGCTGAGTACGTAGAAGTGGGAGTTCAGGGGAGAAGTCTGGTCTACAAGTATAAATCAGGGCATCATCAGTGTATGTGTGGGCCCTGGGTCAGAACAAAATCAACAAAGAAGTGATTGGGAGAGAGGAGACAAAGTCTGAGGACCAAGCCTGAGGCACTTCAGAAGGCGGACTTCAGCTTGATGCGGAGGTACCAGGAAAAGGCTAAAAGGGGAGTGGCCAGTGAAGTAGGAAGAAAAGCAGGATGGTAAGGTGTTTTGAGGAAAGGGATATGTAAAATACCTTTCCAGATGTTGTAGATGGGTCTAGCGTCATGCACATAAAGCCTTGACCATTGGATTTCAGAGAAGTAAGGTGGAGGTTGAGGGGATAGGAAAGCCCAGTTGGAGTTTAAAAAGCATTAGAAGCAGGGAGAATAGAAAACTCTCAAAATGTTATCCTTATAAAAGAGAGTAGAGAAAAGATGTAGTAGCTGAAGGAGGATGGCAGAGTCAAGACCAATTTTATAGCATGTAATTTGGGAATGATACCTTAGAGGAAATGTAATGAGAGAAGAAAATGGCTGGGATGATGTTCATGAGGAGGAGCGATGCAATGGGAAATAGTGAACAGTGCAGAGAGAATGCCCTTAGATTAGGAAGTAAGGCACAAATGTGCCTGAGCAAGTAAGAAGAGGTGGTGGTGGGAACTTGGGGAGGTTCCCTTCTGCCAGCTTCTCAGTGACATGCTGAGAGTAAGTGTAGGGGAAGAAATTTTGGAGATTTGAAGAAAGAAAAAAAGGTACAAAATAGTTGCTAAGGAGAGAAGGCATGGGAGAAGATTGGTGAATAGTAGTAGGCTAGCCAGGCAGTGCTCAGGGTCCACCTGAAGCTGGGGATTAAAAATTTAGAGTGAGACCAGTCAGCCAAGGTGTGTGTCTCACTTCTGCAGCATATGGGTGGGTGCTCTGTGGGTGCAGGTTCAGAGCAGCTGGAGAGTAGGATCTAGCCAGGCTGTGGTTTCTCTTAGCAAGGGCAGAGAAGCAAGAGAGGGCAAAGAAATTGGGATGTTGGAGAGTAAAGACCATGGAATCGGAGCTGGTGAAGAAAGCAATAGGATACCAGGGTGTTAAGTGGCAATACAAAGGTGGTAGAATGAATGGATCATTGGGTTCAGGTAAGGTCAGTCAGTGGAAATGGAATATTAGGTGAAGATATTGCTTGGAAACAGGGCCACTGTAATGAGATTAAAAGGAGTTATTGGCAGTAAGAGGTTTAGGGATGGCAGTGGGAATGAGTTGTGAAGGTGGGGTGGAGGATGAGATCACAGGAGGAAAGGAGGGCCAGGAAGTGAAAGGCCCTAGGGTACTGAAAAAAGGATCACCAGTGTGGATCTTGAACTCACCAGGAATTGTGCTGAGAGTAAGGCTGAAAGATTTAGAGTGTGAGCCAAGAGCTCAACACCTCAGTGAATGAAGTGAAAATACAGCCTTTTCAATTTGGGCAGCTTTTTTTTTTTTTTTTTTAACTTTTATTTTTTACCTAAAGTCAGACTTAACTGAAAGTTGCCAGAATAGTAGAAAGAATTCTTGTATATCCTTCACCCAGATTCTTCACGTGTTAATGGTTTACCATATTCATTTGCTTTATCTTTCTCTCTGTATACGTATTTTTCCTTAATCTTTTCAGGATTGAATCCTGACGTGATGACTTTTTGCTCCTAAATGTTTCAGCGTATATTTTCTAAAAATAAAGACATTTTCCCATATAACCAAATAAAATGACCAAAATCAGGAAATGAACTTTGAAACAGAGCTGTTATCTATAGACCTTAATCAGATTTTGTAGATTGTCCCAAAATATTCTTTGTTAAAAATCCCAGATCATGCATTGCATTCGGGGTCATGTCCCCTTAGTTTCCTTTCATCTGGACCAATTTCTCAGCCTCTCTCTCTGTTTTATGACATTGATGTTTTCAGAGACTCTAGGCCTGTTTTTTATTGGGTGTCCCCGAATTTGAGTGTGACATTTCCTCATGTTGGATGCAGGTTTGCATTTTTGGTGGGAATACTGCCACAGTGATCCTGTGTTCTCGGTGCTCCGTGGCAGGAGGCACAGGATGTCAGTTTGTCCCGTTCCTGGTGATTATTTGGTGAGGAGGAGATCTGCCTGGTTCCTGCACTGCGAACTTACTCTTTTCCTCTTTGCAGTTATGTATCTTGTACAGAGATATTTTGGAACAATGTAAATACCCTGTTACTCCTGTATGGTTTTCCTAATCACCTTTTTCTTTTATCTTCCAGAATGGTACTGGGAATGTCTCTTGCGACCATGGTTTTATAGGATACTTGCCGTGGTTTTGTCTGTCTTCTCTGTGATTGTTGTGTGGTCAGAATGCACATTCTTTAGTACTACACCTGTCTTATCCCTCTTTGCAGTCTTCATACAGCTGGCTGAAAAAACTTACAATTACATTTATATCGAGGTCAGTTTATTTTGTATGTCATAAACGTGTGTCAGTTCATAGAATAGCTGTCAACTGTTGTTTTTTTCTTTATATATTCTAGTAATGAGGAGAGCATTGAAGTGCCCCGCAGTGTTACTATTCAGATTTTCAAAAATGAGTTTCATCCATTTGCCCAGACTCTAAAAACTAAGAGCTGTGTTTGAGGAGAGATGACAAGGTGCCAAATAGTACAGAATTCTTTTACGAGAATACGTTGAGCCTGTTTATGCCAGTGAAGGCACAGAACTTAAAAGAGTCTTCATGTGGAGAGTTGCCAAGGGAGTGGGAGAACGGGCTCACTTCAGGAGGTAGATTTGACACCCACGGACAGGATGTTGAACTGGTTAAGATGTAGATTTTTTTCCCATAAATTGATTTGCGTAGATGGTTAAGAAAAACTGTTCCCATGTTTAAATTTTAGAACGTCAGTAAATGTTAGCCGGAAATAAAGGATGATGCTCACGAATGTATGCAAAGTGCTCAGGTCTGTTCTTCTTCAACTGGTTTTGCTTGTTTTTCAGATTGCTTGCTTCCTTTCCATCTTCTTTCTCAGCATCTGCGTTTACTCTACTGTGTTCAGGATCCGTGTGTTCAACTACTATTACTTGGCCTTACATCACCAGACTGATGCTTACAGCCTTCTATTCAGCGGCATGTGAGTAGAAGGGTGTTTACAAACACGGGACTGCCTCCACTGCGTGCATTCTATGGATCTCTCATTTACTGCTTGTCCTTTATGGGTGTTCCACTCACCCCCGTATTTATGTGAGCTCATTGATCAGGTTTAAGCATGAGTTAGATGTTTGATTGCTAGCTGAATCCTGCTTGAAGTTTAAGGTTACAGTAGGTTTACTAGGTTAGGGAGGCAAAGAAAGACAACCTGGATTTACAGTTCAGATATTCAATAAATAGGTGAGTAAATACTAGGGCCATTTGAGAGTTTAGAGATTAAGTCAGACCTAGAGAGTTCTGAGATTCCATGGCATCAGACTGCATCGTGAAGGGCTTAAGAAAACAAACAAGAAGAATCTTTGCTAAGAGATTTAGCAAGAGTTTAGAGCGACAGCTCTAGCTTGGGCTATTATTTGTCCCTATTGTTAAATTGTCATATTGGGTATTTAGAAGGGGTGGACTTAGGGAAATTCACAGAGGAATCCATATCTGAAGCATCTTTAAGACTTTTTTCTTTTGCCAGTTTTCCTCCAAATAATTGTAGAGTCATAGGAAGTTGTGAGTGTAGTACAAAGAGTCCTATTAACCTTCACCCAGCTTCCCCGAATGGAGACGTTTTATATAGCTGTTGTATAGTATCAAAACCAGGAATTATACATTGATATATTACTGTTAATTAGATGATAGACTTATTTAGTTCTCACCATTTTTATCCTTAACTTGTGCGTGTGTGTGTGTGTGTGTGTATGTGTGTGTGTGGATTCATGTAACCACCACTACAATCAAGATACGGAATTGTTCGATCACACAAAATAACCCCTCATGTTTCCTCTTTGTATTCACATCCTCCCTTCATTTCCCTCTCCCCGTATCCTCCAACTCTAGTTCTGTGAGGGTCTCTTTTGAGCTGGACAGAACTGAGCTTAGGCAGTTCTTTATACCTGAACTTGTCAGAGTGACATACTTCGATACAACTTCAGGTTTTATGTAGTGAGTACAGCTCCCCTTGAGGATATTGCCATCCTTGCCATACTGAGACAGATTACACAGATGGTAGACTTGGAAAAAGTGCATACACAGGCACTCCACAAATTCTTAGGCTAAAGCAGTGGCAAACACCACCAAAGCAGGCAGCCTGAGGCTGGAGTTTTGTCCTGTAGGTGTTGATGTTTTAGGGAGATGCAATTAATAGGATTTTCAGAATGTCTCTCAAGTAAGGACAGTTCATATTAAGAATTCAAGATAAATGTAATACAAATAGATGAAAACAATAAAATGCATTTGCTACCATATTTTTTACATATTCTGTTTATAAATGTTTATTACAGGTTATTTTGCCGTTTGACTCCTCCTTTGTGTCTTAATTTCTTGGGTTTGACACATATGGATTCATCCATCTCTCACCAGAATACACAGCCAACTGCTTATACATCTGTAAGTATGGTTGGAGCACAGTTTTTTTAGATTTATTGTCTCTCTGAGATGTATTATTATGGGATTTCTTTTAATGCCAGCAGAAAAGTTCTGTAGTGTTATTAGGATCTTTTTTTTTTTTATATCAAACTTTCTTTTAAAGGTTGTGTATGTAATTTGTAATTACTAATGACTGGATAAGAATTACTTCGCTCTCTTTTACTGTAAAAAAAGTTTTTTGGTTCACATAGGTTGTGCAGCTGAGCAATATCAATAGACCTCATTATTAGCTTTTATATTTATAATCTTCATGGACACGATAATTTTCAGTAATATTTATAAAATATTAATTTTCTTGAAAGCCTTAATAAATAAGCAAATTCAGACATAATTGACATATAACATTGTATTAGTTTAAGGTGTACAGCACAATGATTTGATGTATGCATATATCTTGAAATGACTGCCACAGTATCTTTAGTTAACATCCATCACCTCACATACTTAAAAGTTTTTTTTCCTTGTGATGAGAACTTAAAAATGAATCCATTTAGTGCTTTATTTCTACTTTTCAAAAAGTCCAAATTTGTTAATATGGTTGGTTATGAGTGGATTTTCCAATGGTGGAAAGGAATAGAAAATATAGAACTGTACTAATTTAACGTTTTTTTTTTTTTTTTTGCTCTTTAGATTATGGGTTCCATGAAAGTTTTATCCTTTATTGCAGATGGATTCTATATATATTATCCTATGTTGGTGGTAATTCTCTGCATTGCTACTTACTTTAGGTAAGAATCGTAGCATCGATTATTTTTCCTCTAACTCTTGTCCAATCTGCTCTTTTAAATATTTACTGGTTAGGTTTTGGTTGTTTGTTTTATTGTGGCTTTGGGGGAGCTGGGGGTAGTTTAAAGGATTTGCTTAAGTGATGAGGTCAGGCTCTCCATCTGAAGGTAGATTTCAGAAAAGAGAAGTACAATCATTCTTTTACAAGTATTTAGGCTACAAAGTGATAGGATTGATTACAGAATGTTAACTCTAAGTCCCAGCCTTCAACAATGACAGGCAGTGTAGCTTATAAAATACCCCCATGCCCATCTTTTATCCAGTAACATAAATAAGTCTTAGAGCTTTCCCCACAATCATTGCAAGGTTTCTAGAGGCCTCAGACCTTCGCCAGCACAAAACATCAGATGAGGAGCAATTGTAATTAGGCAGTACATTTAAGGCTGGAAAGGACACAGGCTACTGTTTTTTATAGGATTAGAAAAAAGTGATTGAATCTTTGCTAGGGTACCACTCGAAAGGAGGTAAAGAGAGATGTGCTTGTCTTCTAGCACCTTGTCTTCCCTACTTGCACATGTCAGGTGCCCTCCTCCTGTACTAGGTCTGTGGTCTTTGCTAACTGCGTAAGTGCTCCGTGTCACACCAAAAAGACTGCTCTTAAAAAAATATTTATTTATTTTTAAAGATTTATTTACTTATTTATTTGCGAGAGAGAGCATGTAAGCATGTGTGAGTAGGGGAGGGGCAGAGGGAGAGGAGAGAGAGAATCCCAAGCAGACTCCACGCAGTGTGGAGCCTGAGGCAGGATTCGATCCCACGACCCATGAAATCACAACCTGAACTGAATGAAACCAAGAGTCAGACACTTAACTAACTGAGCCACCCAGGTGCCCTTAAAAATATATTTATTGGGGCGCCTGGGTGGCTCAGTTGGTTGAGCGACTGCCTTCGGCTCAGGTCATGATCCTGGAGTCCCTGGATCGAGTCCCGCATCGGGCTCCCTGCTCTGCAGGGAGCCTGCTTCTGCCTCTGACCCTCCCCCCTCTCATGTGCTCTCTCTCTCTCTCATTCTCTTTGTCTCAAATAAATAAATAAAAAAAATCTTAAAAAAAATATATATATGTTTATTGATGTTAATCAGTTTGTTTTTCTGATGAAAATGTTTCACCCAACCACTTTTCATTTAAATCTTCCAGTGCCATTATTATAGTTATTACAAATAATATATGTGTGTACTTATTAAGAAGGTATTGAATAAACCTTCTATGTCTAAAAGGAAAATTATTCATTAAAGGTTTTGTTTTAGAGTTAAATGGGATAAACTTTGAGTGCCAGTTTGTCTTTTAGGAAAAGGCAGGCCAGATTCTTTAATTTTCAAATTATCTCTCAAAATAGATATTCTATTATAGAGATGTATGAAGCAATGCCTTAGTGACATTTTAATGGTATATTGCTTCATAGGTCCATTTTCTTTTGAAATGCTGCCGTAATTAGTCAATTCCCGTGTTTTAGTTTTTTTTTTTTTGATTTATTTTTTCATTTTTTTAGAGAGAGAGAGAGAGAGACAGAGCACTCACAGAGGGGGGTAGGGTGGAGAGAGAGGAGAGAGAATCTCAAGCAGACTCCCCGCTGAGTGTGGAGCCCAACAAAGGGCTCCATCCCACCACGCTGTGATCATGACCTGAGCTGAAATCATCAAGAGTCAGTTGGATGCTTAACCTACTGAGCCACCCAGGCGCCCTACTAATTCCCATGTTACTAACAACTCAGCCATCCCCAGAGTTAATATTCAGACTTAACTGCCTAGAGAGTGTAAGGCTGTTTCCTGACACTTCAGAGAAAGCTATGACCTTCCCAGAAACAAGGATCTAGTTTGGGGCTTCTCGTCCTAGGGTATTGTATTCCCATAAGGACATGAAAATAGTAAGGGAATTATTTAAAGTCACTGAATTAACATGACCATCTACCCAAAACCCCAGTTTTGCTCAATGGTAAATGGTATATTAAAGCAAGGAAATATATTATGATTTTTTACACATCATCAGATTTACACAATCAGATTTTTTGCATCTCGGTCATGTAAAATGGAAGACCTTCACTTTCTTGTAGCTGTTCTACTGTTTTTCTTTCCTCCCAGCGCACATACACCTGAATCCGCCCCCCCCAACACACACACATTCATTCTCCGCTTTCTCCTTCTTCCTCTCTCCCCTCTTGCTCCATGTATGTGTTCAGGCTTATGCCATTAGAAGTACATCAGTGAAAAAGTCTGAAAATTAAGGCAATAAAAAGAGCTTGGTCTTTGTTTTGTCTTGGATTTAAATCTCAGCTCTAAAACTTCTAAATGACGATTAGCAAAGTATTTAACCCCTTGAGCCTCTGTTTCCTTATCTGTAAAGTGATTATTTCTTAGGATTACAGTAAGAATAAAATGAGAGAGTAACTGTAAATTGGCTGATGTATATAGTAGGATCTTAACAAATATTAATCCTGCCTATCCATCCATTGCTTCTTTCCTTGTGTATCATATTTTCAGAGTATTCTTATCCTATACAATAGTGAGGTTTAAAGTAAATACCAAATAAGATAAAATAATAGCCCTCAGATAAGATATCGTAATAAATTCAGAGTGTATAATTAAAGCTATTTAAGTGGAATTGACTAGCTCTCAGGTTATTAAAAAAATTGAACATGAAAATCAATTTGCATAATTAAGATTTTCTAAATCAGGTGATCTTACACTTGGGAATACTGGTTGTGTGTGTATTTTCAGCATTAGAATTGTTTGACTATAAGAAAAGAATAAATTGTATTTGTATTGCAGCCACTGTTTTGTATTATGTAATAATTTTCTGAAGGAATACCTTCAGAAGACCTAATGGCCCAACTCAATTTATTTTTGTAAGAAATCTGGGTATAATGAATACCGTGTCAGTGGAGTACTGGCTATATAAACTTCTTAGGAAGAGAAATACATCCTTCTTAAAGAAAGACAAGTATAACTACATAGCTTGCTGTGATAACTAATAATAAAACATAGGCTTCTTTGGGGTGACAATACTAAAGAACAGTTTATCTAAACATTTACAATGAGAAATAATGCTTGTCTTTTCTAAATCTACTTTTATTAGTTTGGGAACTCGTTGTTTGAATCTACTTGGTTTCCAGCAGTTCATGGGAGATAATGATATGACATCAGACTTGGTTGATGAAGGAAAAGAGTTAATCAGACGAGGTAAGATTTGTCTTTTAAAATAAATGAAAGGAAAGTACTAAGACTCAAAATAGAAAATTAGTGTTTGTATGATTTGTAATTTTTAGTCTATCTTCAGAAATGAATGTTTTTGGGGCACCTGGGCGGCTCAGTTGATTAAACGTCTGCCTTCGGCTCAGGTCATGATCCTTGGGTCATGGGATTGAGCCCCATATTGGGCTCCCTGTTCAACGGAAAGCCTGCTCCTCTCTCTCCCTCTGTTGCTCCCCCTGCTTGTGTGCGCTCTCTCTCTCTCTCTCTGTGTCAAATAAATAAATAAAATCTTGAAAAAAAAGAAATTAATGTTTTTTAGCTAAAAATCTACATACAACCTTCATAGCAAAAATAATTTGAAAACAAATGATGGTTTCATCCATCTTTAAGAAATACTGCAGCAGAAATTTAGTATGTCCTCAACTAAATAATGCTCTTGGATGGCGTTGGAGTCATTTTCGTGTTTTTCTGGAAACAGATTTGCCAAGCTCAGTACAACTACCAAATTCATGCGTTGAAAGAATCATCAGTTTAATACCGCACAGGAAATCATTGAAGCCAAGGCTGGTTTTGAGAATACCATGATCATTAACAACCTGTTAGAATACATGGCACCCTACTAGAATCTAATCCCAACACTGAATACATCAAATTTCCTGATGTTCAAGTGATGGTAGGGAAAAAAGAAAACAAAACTTGAGTGTGGGGACATTGATTCCTAGACATTCTCCCTACGTGGGTCTGGAGCTTTTGTGTGATCATTAGTTAAATATAAGCCAAAATATTTTGTGGCTCCAATAGAAGCTATTGTAGCCTTCCAATTCTCTTCTAGGAAGGTGGGGTCTAGTTGATATAATGGTTCTACTGCTTTTTACATTAATTAGATCTCATCTGGAGTATCATATTCAGTCCTGGGTAAGATTTCAACAGTAGAACTGATAAGTTAGAGGTATTTAGAGAAGGACAGCCAGAACTATGAGACTGTAGAGTGTATCTTATGAAAAAAAAATACTGAGTATATAGCCTGAAAAGAATAAGGGGAAGGACTTTTATGCAGGAAGAAGTATCAACTTAATTTAGAAGATAAGGCAAAGAAAAAGAAGTTACCAACAAATTTGAGATCACCATGAGGAAGAACTTATTCCTCTAAAACTATTTAGGCAAGGCCTAAAGGTCATCTCCAACAAAAATACAGAAGGTATTTTCTTTGGACTTAGGTGACCTCTTAGGTTCTTTCCAACAACAACCTATTACTTTTGACTTTGTAGTAATTTAAAGGAAATTGGTCATAGCCTGATACCTTTACTTCAGTTACTCTACGTCTAATTAAACCATGTTATACCAAATTTGAGACCACTTTTCTGTCTCTAGAGAAGAGAAAAAGGCAAAGGCAAGAAGAAGGTGAAAATCGAAGAAGAGTAAGTATAGTACTTATTAATTTGCTTAACCTAAAGACTAATATGAAATAATCATAAGAATTTTACTGATTTAGAATTGGCTAAAGACCAAAGCACAGTGGGAAAATGACATAGGACACGTTTTTTAAAAAAGGTAATTTTAATACTTTCAGATGTACATGCTAAGTGTTTTGTCAGACCTGTTCTAAAAAGTCATTAGTAGTAAATTACTTGTGTCCAGCATCTAGCAGTTTCTTGCCTAAGGTCAGTGCTCTATGAATACTTAATGAAAGAATTAATAAATTCATGCAATCTTGTTATTAAAGTCATTTTGATTGCTTTAAAATTGTTATGCTTTTTGGTAATATGACATTAATTGTATTCCTCTTCAATTTTCTTCAGTCCTCTGTTTGCTGAGGCAAACTAAACTTCACCTAGAGAGTGAAAAAGCAGAAAATTAGAAAAATTTAGTCACGGTTACCACGAGTTTAGAACACCTAGATGTATCTATACTGGAGAAATGAAGACTCAGAGGAGACATGATAGCTGTCTTCATATATGTTAGTGTGTGTCATGTAAAAGGACACCTGTTCTTTATTTCAGAAGACATAACTGGAACCAGAGAGTGGAAGTTACTGGAGATAGATTTCACCTCTCGGTGAAAACTTCTAACGTCCACAGTTTATCAAAATTGTGATGGGCTGCTCACAATAGAAACTTCCATGTCATCTAATAAGAGAGCCAATGACATGGCTATTTTAGAATGAAACCCTACACTGCAGGGGAGGTCGAATAAGGTGACCTCTAAGGTTCCTTTCAGTTCTAAGAATTGATTGAGTAGCATCCCACTTCATATGGTTTGACTACAGCTATCTAATCATGTTTGTATACAACTCTAATTTTGCTTTCGAAAGTGACTTTTCAGGTCTCTGATATTTGTAGTTTATATAGGAGAAAATTTTGTTAACATCTCATGAATTATTAGGAGTTCTCATAACTTTTATGTGGTCAAGCTAAGCCTGTTGTAGCTATCATGTTGTTTTGACATTTTAGACAGAAGAATTGAAAAGGTTAATTATAGCAAGCAAAGATGTCTATAAATCTTCATTTGGAAGAAAGTTTGGAGACTGTATTAAAATCAGGTAGAGACAAGAAAAATTATTTTTGAAAATTTTCATGGTACTATGCTAATCATACTGATTATCTGGTGAATTTCTGATGAAAATAACTAAATTCTCTTACTCTATACATACAGTCTGTTGACACTGATGAATACTTTCTGCCTATGAGTTCCTTTGTTACATATTCATTTGTGTTTCTGACTTAGGAATGGAAAGAACGTTATGGACACAGTAGAGAAGATTCCACTAGAAACAGAAATATTCATGTTGACTCGAAAGAGTCAAGCCTCTCAGATCTTAGTACCACCCGATGTAAGTCGTTTATTTTCTAGTTCCCTTAGAAGTTGTTTTCTTATGCTTGCTTGCATAGAGACTGAGAATTAAGACAGCCATTCAAAAATGCTTTAGAGAACTGTAGAGGTGATTCTGCAGTGTCTTTCCTTTTTCACACCTCAGTGTATAGAAGGAAAGGGAAACTCAAGTATGCATTCTGATAGGAGATGGAGAACTGGGACAACGCATGAAGAGTTGTAATCATACTACCCTTAAATAATATCAGTACTTATCCCAGGCGTGTTGTAGGCAGGTGTTGATTTCTACTATTTACCTAGATGTTGTTCTTTACTTTTCTGTTAGTAGATGTAGGCAAGTCACTCATTTTTATAACCGTTGCCTGACTGACCCGTATGTCAGATACTTTCCCAGGTATACAGGGATATAGAGAAGTTAATTTCCTGTCCTTGGGATGCCAATTAATTTTGTGAGGGACTGATACCAAGTAGAAAACATTTGCCAGTGGGTTGAGTTAGGATACCTCCCCACATCCTTGACCCTGCCATCTGCCCCTGGGAAGGTGGCAAGAAACCTGTTTTTGCCCAGGACTCTGACCAGAGTAGATGGTAGAGGAGGTTTGTCTTTGTGGGAGATGCAGGAATGCTGAGAGAGTAGAAGGGGACACTCCTGGTGCTGAGGGAGCTCAGCTCAGGGGATAGAAAAAGAGTTCTTTATTGGGAAAGGATTTCTGTGATAAAATAATAGTAACTGAGCATTTGGGAATGAATGGTACTTAGCCAGGTGAAGGTGTTTTAGGCAGAAAGATGAATGAGTGACTGAAGAGTACCTTTGGGAGAATGCGAGTTTGTTTCTGTGACAAGATCCTAAAGTATGAGGAGCCTGATAAGAGGTAAGGCTGCAGAGACAGTTGGGAAGCAAGTATTACCATGCTCAGAAGTGAAGACTTTCTCTCAAGTGAAGATTTCAGTCAGGAAAGGAGCATGCTCAGATTTTTGGTTTCAAAAGATAAATTTGAACATAAAGCATGATTTCCAGGGAAGTGGGACACAGAAACTAATTTAATGTCTGTGTTGGTAATGCGATCAAGAAATGAGGGCCTAAAATAAGCAGTGATCCTGGGGATGAGGAGGAAAGGATGTGTTTGAATGAGATTTAGGGTAGAAGATATGGGAGAGAGCTAGAGGTTTAGTTAAAGCTAGGAAAGAGGGGCGCCTGGGTGGCTCAGCCGGTTAAGCGTCCGTCTTCGGGCTCAGGTCATGATCCCAGGGTCGGGCTCTCTGTTCAGCGGGGAGCCTGCTTCTCCCTCTCCCTCTCTGCCTCTCTCTCTCTCAAATAAATAAAATCTTCAAAAAAAAAAAAAAAAAAGAGCTAGGAAAAAGAGAGGGGATTCTACAAAGATTTGGAAGCTTGCTTACCACGGAGTAGGAGTTGACATGGTAGAAAGATGTGGGAGTGTGGGAGAATGTTCAAGAGAAGAGGAAATACAACGCCTTAGGATAATGACTTGAGGAGAACCTGGAATGTGGGAGGCAACCAATATTTGCTGAATGAATGAGAGAAAAGATGAAGGGCAGAGTCCAAGATGACAAAAGCGTAAGATACGATCGAAATAGCTTACCTTAAGTTTTCAAAAAGAGCTATATCATAAAGTTCTTTTGAAGCTATTGGACTGCTCAGAAGAACATTGTGAAAATTTAGGTTGTTTATGAAGAAAACCCACCCCATCCACATAGAGAGAAGGGAGAGTTAGTGCAGTAGATCTGTACTGACCAGGATGGTCTGCATTACCCACATGTGGCCACTGAGCATTGGCAATGTGGCTGGTGCCCCATGTTTAAATGATAATATATCGGATATATTGAACTAGATTAAGTCTGTTAAAATTAATTTCACCTGTTCCTTTTTACTTTTTTCATGTAGCTACTAGAAAATTTAAAAGTAAATACCAGGCTTGCATTTTGTTTCTGTTGGACTTAGCTACCCTAAACTCTTGTCTCCTGGGAAAAAGACTCAGGCCTTTCTTGAAGACCTGGAGTTGAGTACGCCTTAAAGAAAATTCTAGCCAAGAACTGAGATACAGCAGCCCCTGGATTCACTGTGAAACCAGTTGAAACTTGATAATGAACAATTTCATAGTTCATATGTTAAATGTTAATTCTGATTCATATTAATTGAATCTTTGCATTGTACCTGCTTCTGAGCTTAGGCTAGCTGCAAGGGAGAAACTTTTCCTTGTTATTTTCTATCATACCATTTCTCATTTTAATCTGATTTTTAAGAAATCAAGTAGTTATCTTTTCTTACTATTGTCTTCACAATCAAAATTCAGATCCTTTATAATCTTGACTTTTTTTCGTGAGTCTAGAGACGGTAACCCATAAAGACAACAGAAAAGTAGACATATTTTTTTTTCCTTCCTTTACAGCAGCATCTAAATATACCAGGGCCAATAACAGGACTGAAAGGGACCGAATAGAACTCCTCCAAGATGTAGAACCTTTGGATTTTAATGCAGAAACATTCACTGATGATCCTCTTGAATCTAAATCAGAAAGGTAAGCTCTGGCTGGGTCATTTTGGCTTCAGCATTCTGAAATTTTGATAACATAACAACTTGATGAGATAAACATAAGGAAAATGTTCATCTTTACTGCTAATAATAACCATATTAATCAACCTTTGGTAACTTTTTATACCTGCTAATGCTTTTATATTTTAAAAATTATAGCATCCAGTGGTGCTGGATAGCTGAAATTGCTATCTCCATAAACTACTAGTGGTATTCTAAATAAGAAAGAAAAATTGAAATTGATAGTAAGGATCTTAACAATGTTTATATGCCTATTTCTAATGATCCCATTTATGAAATTAATCATATTTAGCAACGGCTACATAGCCGTGACTGGGTGTCAGACACTATTCTAAGCACATTACTGACAGTACTGTATTTTATGGTTGTCAGTCCAATTGGATTTGAATCCAGAGAGGCTTAGTAACTTACCCAGAGTAACACAGCTTGCAAATGGCAAAGTCAGGCATTCAAAACCCAGGACTCTGGCAGTCGAGTCGTGCTTTTAGCCACTGTGCTCTGGGAAAATAATTAAACAGAAGCAAAATATCATCTGCATGACGGTATTTGCTACAGTATTGCCTGTAAACAGCAGAAACCCTGGGATATTCTATTTCTGTTGAATAATCAAGAGTGGTTATTAAATCTTCAGTTCCATGATGTGTTCACATCTCCCTATCCCTTTCTTTTTATATCTCTCACCCTGTCATACGTGTATTCTAGGCTCTAAAAAAGCTGTTGATTAATTTATAATTAAGTAAACCCCCTTGGGATATCATCTTTGTAAGTTTCTGCTTTCAGCTACTGAATAGATTTTACAAATGATGCTTACAAATTATGTAGCCGCTTCCTTTTAATGTATCCTTGTTTTTCTCTCCTCCTTTGTTATTTTTGATGCCTCAGATCATTTCTTTATCCACCTTTCAGGTATCAGCCTGGTGGACGATACCTCTCAATGTCTCAAACCGGAATATTTGATGATGTGTAAAGTCTGAAAGAATTTATGGAACAACTAACCAAGATCAACACATCAGTCCAGTCTTTATGAACATATGTGTGCCCTAGAATTTATACTGTACTCGTAGTGAAAAGTGTCAGGACAAAAAAAGGCACTGAAAGTTACTCACATCTTAGTAATAATAGTTTATTGCCCATTGAATAGAGTGTCATCTTTTTTATTACACACCATTCCTGAAGTGTCTGCCTTAAAAGTACCAGCGTAGTGGAAGGATTCAGTTCATGAGAAAGATCAGTATATGTTGAGAACAGGTAGTTCGGTTTGTTTCAGATTCATTTTTTTCGGGAAAGTTGTTTTAAAGATCCAAGAAAGCCATACGTCATAACTAAATAACATCATACGGTTTTATTATTGTGATTTACGTTTTTGCTGTTTTTAAAGAATATGTTAATCCTGTATTTCTCAACGAGATGGAGACCTCAAATAATAATGGTATTTACATAACCCACGTCTTAAAACAAGGCTTACTTACCAGACATAACTGAATGTAGAAAGCTCTTTTTCAACTCTGTATGCAAATTAGTGAAGTTTTTGCATGTATAATTAAGATTATACTTCAACTGATAGTGTTAGTATCTTTGGCATGTGTACTATAATTGGGTGATGTATTATTCTTTCAGTCTTTGCTAGTAACTGGAAATTACATTATGCTTTTGGTATTACTTTGTAAAAGATTTTCATTTCAGGGAGAAATGTTCACCTTTATCATTCAGCATATTGATTTAAGTATTGATCGTTCCACTCAAAGAGAATCTGAAGCATTAATGCGAAATAGTGGGTGGTTGTTGTTTTGTTTTGTTTTTAATAACCAAAGAGTCCCACAAAATTCTCTAATTTTTAAAGGTGCGTATTGATGCTTTGTGGAAAATAACATTTGGTTATTTAAAGGTAAAATGTGAATCCACTTACTATTATTATTAACACTTAAATTGTGGTTTATGTGTAATAATTTTGTTAAACATGCTTATTATTTTAAAAAAGCATTTTTAAACTTTTGTGTTTAAGCCAAAGTTGGGTATATTTGCAATCATCCATGTTTTATTGCACAGTGAATATTGCACAGTCGAACACAACATGCTTGCAGAGAGTTTTTCATGTCCCTGAAATGTTTACAACTCAGAGAATCCCTGCTGTGGATTCATCCAGTGGTGACTCTTTGTGAGCTTGCCACAACAGTCTCAGTTTAACACCTGCTATTCCGTGTAATTTTTAATAGTGTTCGCTTTCACTCTGAAGTATCCCAGGTTGAAAATGAATTATATGATCACCCTAACGATATGATTGTATGTTTCTTGAAAGTAATCTTCCCTTGACTCATAATTTTAAATTTTTTATTTTGCTTTTTACTTAGTATTATCATGTAAATTTTAAGAGACAGATCCATGCAGATACTGAAAGGAATAGTGTATCATCCTAATTATCTGATTTTGTTCAATTTTATGATATTTGAGGTTAGGTCCCTTTTAAAATAATTATAAACGGATAGAATTTATTCTCAGTCAAAGGTTATACAGGCTGCCCATTTGAGAATACACACACAGCCTTTCACTCTAAAGTGTGGTTAGAGAGCTATAGGCCAGAAGCAGAGATCATTTGGTACTGTTTGTAATTTCATGATTGACCATTGAATATCTCGGGCAAATTATGTAACCTTTCAGTGCCTCAATTTCTTCATTCGTGAAATGAAGATGATACTTGCTATTTACCTACTGATCTACCTCACAAAACTATTGTGAGGGTATATTGAGTTGATGTTGATATGCTGGAGTTTAAAAAACAAAACAAAATAAATTGTTTCCTGTGCTACTTTTCCTAGTGGTACTTGAAGGTGTTAAACGGAGAAACGATCAGCCCAGTTTCTTACAATTACAGGGAAGCTTTTAAGTCCCCAAAGCAAAAACTGTTTTGGACTAATTTATCTAAAGTGCTTTGAAAATAGTATTGTTGTATATTTGGTCTTTGGGTTTACCTTGGAATGTTTTCCTTAAGTATAATGTTGTTTCTCATCAGGTTTTGTCATGAAACCCAGATGCTGTAGAAGAAATAGAAGCAGAAAAAGAGATTATCCAGTCACTTTTGTAATTTATAATGCCCTAAAATAAATTGATAGGAATATGTAGGGGAATGTACTACTTTCCTTTATAATAATTGAAGTGTATGTAATACTTACTTCACAAATAACCTAGCTTCCTTTGTGACTTCTGAGTTATTTCCAAAATAACTTTTGGTTGTTTAAGTCTAGAGTGTTCAACTTTTTAAGCAGAATTTATCTTACAGGATTTTATATATGATCGTATAGGAAGGTTACCTGGCTGGAAAATTTGAGTTCATAAGGTAATGATTTAACCCCTGAAGAATAAAGAGTTTATTGATGGGGGAACTAAGTTAATATTTGTTAAGCCACCTTGTGTAAAAAAAGGTGGAGTAAGAACAGAAGTTTGCTGTTTGGGGAAGCTTATTAAAATGTAATGACCTCTACTGCAAAACATTACTACTAAATTCATACACTATAAATGCAAAGTAATTTCCTGAAGAATTACTTCTGATAATTAGCTTGTGATGTCTTTCTTATGTAATAATAGATATCTGGTTAAATTTTCTAAATTATTTTTCTAAATAATCATTAGGATAAGGATATTCAGTAAGCCAGTAATTCAAAACAACCACTGCAGAAAGTAATCACCTGTAAGTTGCCAATTAACTTTTGTTACTACATCAGTAACTGGTTCTTATCAGTGGAGCTTTTTTATAAAAATCATTATTAAAATAAGAAGTAAGGTATAAGCCTAATTATTAAAATTTGCTCTCTTACCAAATGAATCAAGGGCTTTCGAGTACTTTCAACACACAAGAGGTCCTCATTTCACAAGAGTGGTAAGAGCTAAATCAAAACATTCAAAGGTTTTCCATTTATAAAAAATAGATCAGAAAATTGGACAATCCACGCCATCAAAAATAAATACTGCGAATTGATTTGTTTTTGGACTCTACTGTTTATTAGAATATCCGTTCTTAAATTTACACTGGTTGTGTACCCAAATGACATTAAAAGTGGATAGGAAGTCAATTTGTGGGATTTTTTTTTAAGTACACTTCAGTGTATGGATGAAAGAATTTCATTTATGTACAGTAACAAACCTCATTTTTTTATCTTGTAATAGAGTCAGGGAACATTCTTGATGGTGTGTTGATTACCATCTTAAAGGAAAGTAAACTCTCCATATAATTCACACTGTTCAGTAATGTGAGTTTTGTACTTGTGATTTGAGTGGACCATGCCTGAAAATCACAAGGATAAGTATGTTTGCACTAGAGGCAAAACATGTCCCTGAAAAATCTTAACATACTTGAATCTCCAAAATGTAATGGATCATATTGCATTAAATTCTAAATGTTAAGGAGTAAATGGATTTCGAGTTTTATCTTTCCTTTCTTTTCTTCCTTCCTCATTGCTTTTATATCCTCCTTCCTTTCTGAAGCCTGTCTTTACAGTATGACTTTTAACGTGCTGACAGATTTTTTTTTGTTTTGTGTACACAGCTGTTTCTGATGATCAGTACACTCAAAAGGAACTAGTTCTGATTTCACATCCCACTACTCGAATAGCAGTATTGCACCTAAAGTAGTGAAACAGATTTTTCTAGACAACTAAGCAACATCTGAATGTAAATGTGATGTATGCTGGCTTGGTGTCTTGTCTTTAGGTCACTAAAGAAGGCACTTCATTAAAATGAATTACTCTCAGTGTCATGTTTTGGCATAAAAATGGATTTCCAAAAACAGTGATTGTTAAAAACAAAACAGAAAAGCAGAAAGATTAAGAAACTTGAGATACCTTTTTATGAAAAGGAATTCATAAATACCCTACATTGTTGTCAAAGTTTTCATTAGGAGAGGTTAGAACAATACAAGAAAGAGGGTTACAGGAGGCCTTCTAAAATATGAATTCCCTCCATGTAGGGTTCTTTTTCCCAATGGACTTTTTCCTGCTCAGAGAGCTAGAAGACCAAGCCGTGTCATCCCCTATCCCAACTCCTGCAGACTAGGCCCTATGAATCATCTTGCCCAGCAGAGCAGGCCCTAGCCCTACCCCATCCTTAATCCCATCAATGGGGACATAACCTCACCTCTAATTCCTTTCACACTCAGCCTGGTCCTCCTAAAATTTCATTATCATTGTCAAAGATTTGTCCATTGAGGTTGATTGAAGCCTTGCTATAATTTTTAATTTGTTAATGAAGCAAGAATATTGGCACTTTCCTCTTCTCATTGATATCCTAAAAGACATTTGTTTTTAACATACTCCCTGGAGAGAATTAACTTTTTTCTCCTGAAAATCTTTTCTTTAGTGGGTATCTTGATCTCAAATCATTTTATAAAAGGAGTTTTTTTCTTCTTCTGTATTTAGTGCAAAAGAGTAGAAAGAGTGGTTTACTATGGCAGACATATGTAGGGTAAAGTCATAATTTATTAATCTGACTGCACAACACCATTTTGAGTCAATATTACTGATATAAATCATAACAACCTAGTCACTTAGAGCTGAATTTCTCAAAAGAATGCTGGCTAGCATCTTCCCTATTTAGTACACCAAGTTGTAGGGGAGAGACTTGTATTTATTTTATTAAAAGCAATCCAATGGATTTATTTTTGTCCATACTTTGAAAACAGCTTGAAGGATTTTTCTCATTTTAGAAGGTAGAAAACATGTGGACATGTCTTTTAAATTACTGTAATCTAATAAATATTTATAAATTATAGTATTGAAAAAAGAGCTCTAATATCGATGTTGTTATTTTCTGGTATTTAATTTCTGTAAAATGTTTTTGTAACTAATTGTAGTGCTTTTAAGCAGTTTAAAAATCGTTCTCACATAAGTTCTGCCCACATCGTGTTTCCTTAGGGCAATATTCCAAAGTTCAGTAGTCCAGTGTGAATTTGAAATATTCCTTCCCCCCTTCAGTGTCTTTTTATATATACCACTACCCAAGCAAAGTATACCAAAAGCCTAATTTCTCTGTTGCATTAGTAAAGTACTTGTTATTTATTTAATTCAGTGGATTAGGTGAAATAGAAGATAAGTCTTTTCAAATGTGCATCTGATCGTAATTTTTCTAAGTGTTCATTATGTTCATCTTTGGTGCATGATGCCAAATTTATCTTTAATCAGCCATTACTACCTGATATGTAATGACAAATGTTTTCGTATCTGACCAATGGGTTGTAGATTTAACTATTTTTCTCTGCAGATTCTCACTACATTTTCAAATATGTATTTGGAAAAAGCTGCAAAGTGCTACCTATAAGTAAGTTAGCATCTTTGGCCTTATCTATGCATAATGTTCTCTCGGTTTGGTTTTGACAAACTCGTGGATTTGCAATTGCTTTGTAGTATTTTAACTTATTGTGATGTAATGAATTTTTTGAAATGTTTATTTGACTAGCTATTAAAATAGAGGAAATTATGTGGCTTTGCATGAAATAAAGTACATTTCTACAAGTTCCTAAGAATTTTGCTGATTATGTGTTTCATTTCATACCATCTTTGAGATTAAACTCCTAAGGAGCCTGAAGCTTTCTTTGTTCCTTACAAATATATTACCACTAATATTATATTACATTAGTAACATTACATTACAAACAAAATATTTTAAGATAATTAAATACGTGTACTTTAGGTTCTACATTACTTTATCCAGTGTTTATAATTAAAACAAGTAATTGTTACAAAAATTAGAAATCGATGAAATTTAAAGCAGGAAAACAATAAAATCAGCAAAACCAAAAGCTGGGTGCTTAAAAATATCAATAAAATTGATTAAATCCTAACCAGGCTAAGAAAACAGAGTTGCTTTCCTTTATACCAAAAACAACAATTGAAGTTTGAAATTAAAAACACAATACCATTTATATTAGTCCTAGCTAATGCAATTTAAGGCAAGAAAAGGAAATAAAAGATATACAGATTTGGAAGGAAGAATTAAAACTGTCTTTCTTAGCAGATGACGTGATTGTCTCTGTAGCAAATCTAAAGGAATTGACCAAAAAACCTCTTGGAATACATGATTATACTAAGGTTGCAGGATACAAGATCAATATATAAAAGTCAATCACTTTCCCATATAACCAATGGACAAGTAAAATTTGAAATTAAAAACACAATACCATTTATATTAGCACCTCCAACAGTGAAATACTTAGGTATAAACTTAACTATATATATGATCTATCGATCTATCTATACATATATATGTATAGAATGTATTACAAAACTGATGAAAGAAATTAAAGAACCGAATAAATGGAGAGATTCTATGTTCACAGAAAGACTCAACACTGTCAAGATATCAGTTCTTCCCAACTTGATCTATAGAGTCAATGCAATCCCAATCAAAATTCCAATAAGTTATTTTGTGGATATTGATAAACATTCCATTTATATGGCAAAGCCAAAGACCCAGAAGAGCTAACACAATATTGAGAGAGAATAACAAAGAGAATTGACACTTCAAATCTTACTATACAACTGCATAATCAAAACATTGTGAGATTGACAAGAGTAGACAGATCACTGAAACAGAATAGAAAGCCCAGAAATAGACCCACACATAGTCAATTGATCTTTGACAAAGGAACAAAGGCAATTCAATGGAGAAAGGATAGTCTTTTCAACAAATGATGCTTGAACAACTGAACAGCCACATGCCAAAAGGGAAAAAAAAAAAAAAGGAATCTAGACACTGCTCACTACACCTTTCATAAAAATTAACTTAAAATGAATCATAAACCTGAAACTATAACACAAAACTATAAAACTTCTAGACGATAACAGAAAAATAGGTGACTTTGGGCTTGGCAATGAGTATATATCACACAAAAATGTGTTTACGTGGACAAGAAGACATATAAGAAGAATGTTCATAACAGCATTATTCATAATAGCCTCAACCATAAACAGTTCAATAAACAATAGATTTATTTATCCAACATGATGGATATATACATGAAAAACTAAATGAAAATGAATTAATTGCAGCTATGCAACAACATAG
This sequence comes from Neomonachus schauinslandi, assembly GCF_002201575.2. Taxonomy (NCBI): domain Eukaryota; kingdom Metazoa; phylum Chordata; class Mammalia; order Carnivora; family Phocidae; genus Neomonachus; species Neomonachus schauinslandi. Next base: position 122,930,279 of record NC_058409.1, read on the forward strand.
ATGAAGCAGTCAATAAAAATAGTCTTTGAGGAAGCCCAGACAGTGGCTTTACTAGACAAAGACTTTTGTTGCTGTTGTTTTTTATTTTATTTTATTATTATTTTTAATTATTAACATATATTACTTGTTTCAGGGGCACAGGTCTGTGATTCATTAGTCTTACACAACACACAGTGCTCACCACAACACATACCCTCAACAATGTCCATCACCCAGTCTCCCCAGCCCCCAGCCCCCCTCCCCTCCAGCAACCCTCAGTTTGTTTCCTGAGATTAAGAGTCTTATGGTTTGAGGAGGGGGAAAGATGGCGGAGGAGTAGGGGACCCTATTTCAACTGGTCCCCGGAATTGAGCTGGATATCTACCAGACCACTCTGAGCACCCACGAAACCAGCCTGAGATGTAAGAAGATCTGGATCTCTACAAACAGAATATCGCAGGCAGTTGGTTTTGAGGTACGAAGCGGAGAGCCGTGATTCTGCGGGCAGATATCGGAGGATAAACGGCAGCGGGAGGGTGCCTGGCCGTGGGGATCCTACACCACCAGTGAGCGACAGCCTCGCGCGCTGAGGGCGGGGCGCAGACTCGCAGACTGGTAGCTGCGGGGAAAGGACTCTAGGGCAGCCCCCGGGGCGGAAACCCGGAGCGGTGGGGTCGTGCCTGCGAACTGCAGCCCCCCCAGATGGAAACCCGGAGTGGCAGGGTTGTGCGCGCACGAACTGGGAGCGGCTGGTGGTTTTAGAAGCACAAAGGATAGAGATGAGCCCCGGCCTGGAGGCAGGACTGGGAGCGCTGCGGAAGGGCACACAACCCAGGCTGCTGCAGTTTATAGCAGCACGGACAGAAATGGAGACGGTGTGGCCTGGAGAGCTCACTGAAGAACAGACTGAGGTCTCTCTGCTCTGAGGCAGAGGGTTGGAAACGGTCTCTTCTGCTCTGACTCGTGGAAGAGACGTGGAAAGCCACCAGGGAAAGGCGCCAGAGAACAAAAGCCCCCAAAACTGATTCCCACTGAGCCCATCCCCCACCACAGGGGGGCAGGGCAACTCCGCCCAAACAGGGTTGCCTGAGTAACAGTGCAGCAGGCCCCTCCCGCAGAAGACAGGCTGGGAAAACAAGAGGCCAGCAACCCTAAGGTCCCAAGAAAACAGGTGCATCTTGCTTGGGTTCTGGTCAATAATTTGGACTCTATACATTCCCTCAAACACCCATCAACAGAATGACTAGGAGGAGGAGCCCTCAAAATAGAAAAGAATCAGAGATTATGACTTATGCTGCAGATTTACAAATGGATGCAGACATAACCAAGATGTCGGAGATGGAATTCAGGCTAGCAATTGTGAAGACAATGGCTAGAATGGAGAAATCAATTAATGGCAACATAGTGTCTCTAAGGGCAAAAATAAAAGGTGAATTGGCAGAACTTCAAAATGCTATCAATGAGATCCAATCCAATCTAGATAATCTAACAGCTAGGGTAACTGAGGCAGAAGAGAGAATAAGCGACCTGGAAGACAATATAATAGATAAAAAGGGAAAAGAGGAGGCCAGGGAAAAACAACTCAGAATCCATGAAAATAGAATCAGAGAAATAAGTCACACCATGAAGCATTCCAATGTCAGAATAATTGGAATCCCGGAGGGAGTGGAGAGAGAGAGAGGGCTAGAAGATGTATTTGAACAAATCATAGCTGAGAACTTCCCTAATCTGGGGAATGAAACAAACATTTGAGTCCTAGAGGCAGAGAGGACCCCTCCTAAGATCAAGGAAAACAGGCCAACACCCCAGCATGTAATAGTAAAACTTGCAAATCTTAGAACCAAGGAAACCATCTTAAGGGCAGTTAGGGGGAAGAGATTCCTCACGTACAGAGGGAGGAACATCAGAATAACGTCAGACCTATCCACAGAGACCCGGCAAGCCAGAAAGGCCTGGCAAGACATATTCAGGGTACTAAATGAGAAGAACATGCAGCCAAGAATACTTTATCCGGCAAGGCTTTCCTTTAGAATGGATGGAGAGATGCGGAGCTTCCATGACCGGCAGAAACTGAAAGAATATGTGACCACTAAGCCGGCCCTGCCAGAAATATTAAGGGGGGTTCTATAAAAGGAGAAAGACCTCAAGAGTGATATACAACAGAAATTTACGGGGACAATCTATAAAAACAACGTCTTCACAGGCAACATGATGACAATTAATTCATATCTTTCAATAATCATTCTCAACGTGAACGGCCTAAACACTCCCATAAAACGGCACAGGGTTGCAGACTGGATAAAAAGACAGGACCCATCCATATGCTGTCTACAAGAGACTCATTTTGAACCTAAAGATACATCCAGACTGAAAGTGAAGGGATGGAGATCCATCTTCCATGCCAGCGGACCTCAAAAGAAAGCTGGGGTAGCAATTCTTATATCAGACAAATTAGATTTTAAACTAAAGTCTGTAATTAGGGACCCAGAAGGACACTATATCATTCTTAAAGGGTCTATCCAACAAGAAGATCTAACAGTTGTAAATATCTATGCCCCCAACATGGGAGCAGCCATCTACATAAGCCAACTGTTAACCAAAATAAAGAGTCATATTGATAACAATATGTTAATTGTAGGAGACCTCAATACTCCACTCTCAGCAATGGACAGATCATCTAAGCAGAAAATCAACAAGGAAACAAGAGCTTTGAATGATACATTGGACCAGATGGACCTCATAGATATTTACAGAACATTCCACCCTAAAACAATAGAATACTCATTCTTCTCGAGTGCACATGGAACTTTCTCCAGAATAGACCATATACTGGGTCACAAATCAGGTCTCAACTGATACCAAAAGATTGAGATTATTCCCTGCATATTCTCAGACCACAATGCTCTAAAACTGGAACTCAATCACAAGAAAACATTTGGCAGAAATTCAAACACTTGGAAGCTAAAGACCACTCTGCTCAAGAATGTTTGGGTCAACCAGGAAATCAAAGAAGAGCTTAAACAATTCATGGAAATCAATGAGAACGAAAACACATCAGTCCAAAACCTATGGGATACTGCAAAGGCAGTCCTAAGGGGGAAATACATAGCCATCCAAGCCTCACTCAAAAAAATAGAAAAATCCCGAATTCACCAACTAACTCTACACCTTAAAGAACTAGAGAAAAAGCAACAAACGATGCCCAAGTCACGCATTAGAAGAGAAATAATTAAAATTAGAGCAGAATTCAATGAATTAGAAACCAGAAACACAGTAGATCAGATCAACGAAACTAGAAGTTGGTTCTTTGAAAGAATTAATAAGATCGATAAACCACTGGCCACACTTATCCAAAAGAAAAGAGAAAGGACCCAAATTAATAAAATTATGAATGAAAGGGGAGAGATCATGACTAACACCAAGGAAATAGAACCAATTATTAAAAATTATTATCAACAACTATATGCCAATAAATTGAGCAATCTGGATGAAATGGAGGCCTTCCTGGAAACCTACAAGCTGCCAAGACTGAAACAGGAAGAAATTGACAACCTGAATAGGCCAATAACCAGTAACGATTTTGAAGCAGTGATCAAAAACCTCCCAAAAAACAAGAGTCCAGGACCTGATGGATTCCCTGGGGAATTCTACCAAACATTCAAGGAAGAAATAATACCTTTTCTACTGAAGCTGTTTCAAAAAATAGAAACAGAAGGAAAACTTCCAAACTCATTCTATGAGGCCAGCATCACCTTAATCCCCAAACCAGGCAAAGACCCCATCAAAAAGGAGAATTTCAGACCGATATCCCTAATGAATATGGATTCCAGAATCCTCAACAAAATCCTAGGTAATAGGATCCAACAATACATTAAAAGGATCATCCACCACGACCAAGTGGGATTTATGCCCGGGATGCAAGGGTGGTTCAACATTCGCAAATCAATTGATGTGATAGAACACATTAATAAGAGGAGGGAGAAGAACCATATGGTCCTCTCAATTGATGCAGAAAAAGCATTTGACAAAATACAACATCCTTTCCTGATTAAAACTCTCCAGAGTATAGGGATAGAGGGAACATTCCTCAATTTCATAAAATCCATCTATGAAAAACCCACAGCGAATATCATCCTCAATGGGGAAAAGCTGAGAACCTTTCCCTTAAGATCAGGAACACATCAAGGGTGCCCACTCTCACCACTGTTGTTCAACATAGTACTAGAAGTCCTAGCAACAGCAATCAGACAACAAAAAGAAATAAAAGGTATTCAAATTGGCAAAGAAGAAGTCAAACTCTTTTCACAGATGACATGATACTTTATGTGGAAAACCCAAAAGACTACACCCCCAAATTACTAGAACTCATACAGCAATTCAGTAATGTGGCAGGATACAAAATCAATGCACAGAAATCAGTTGCTTTCTTATACACTAACAATGCAACTGTAGAAAGAGAAATTAGAGAAATGATTCCATTTACAATAGCACCAAAAACCATAAGATACCTTGGAATAAACCTAACCAAAGAGGTAAAGGATCTATACTCTAGGAACTACAAAACACTGATGAAAGAAATTGAAGAAGACACAAAAAGATGGAAAAATATTCCATGCTCATGGATCGGAAGAATAAACATTGTGAAAATGTCTATGCTACCCAGAGCAATCTATACCTTCAATGCCATCCCGATCAAAATTCCAATGACATTTTTCAAAGTGCTGGAACAAACCATCCTAAAATTTGTATGGAATCAGAAAAGACCCTGAATCGCCAAGGAAATGTTGAAAAAGAAAAACAAAGCTGGGGGCATCACGTTGCCTGATTTCAAGCTATATTACAAAGCTGTGATCACCAAGACAGCATGGTACTGGCACAAAAACAGACACATAGACCAATGGAACAGAATAGAGAACCCAGTATGGACCCTCAACCCTATGGTCAAATAATATTCGACAAAGCAGGAAAAAATATGCAATGGAAAAAAGACAGTCTCTTCAATAAATGGTGCTGGGAAAATTGGACAACCACATGCAGAAGAATGAAACTCGAACATTCTCTAACACCATTCACAAAGATAAACTCAAAGTGGATGAAAGACCTCAATGTGAGGCAGGAATCCATCAAAATCCTAGAGAAGAACATAGGCAGTAACCTCTTTGACATCGCCCACAGCAACTTCTTTCAAGATACATCTCCAAAAGCTAGTGAAACAAAAGCAAAAATGAACTTTGGGGACTTCATCAAGATAAAAAGCTTCTGCATAGGAAAGGAAACAGTCAACAAAACAAAGAGGCAACCCACAGAATGGGAGAAGATATTTGCAAATGACACTACAGATAAAGGGCTGGTATCCAAGATCTATAAAGAACTTCTCAAACTCAACACCCACAAAACAAATAATCAAGTCAAAAAGTGGGCAGAAGATATGAAAAGACACTTCTCTGAAGAAGACATACAAATGGCTAACAGACACCTGAAAAAATGTTCATCATCATTAGCCATCAGGGAAATCCAAATCAAAACCACATTGAGATACCACCTTATACCAGTTAGAATGGCAAAAATGGACAGGGAAAGAAACAACAAATATTGGAGAGGTTGTGGAGAAAGGGGAACTCTCTTATACTGTTGGTGGGAATGCAAGTTGGTACAGCCACTTTGGAAAAGAGTGTGGAGGTTCCTCAAAAATTTAAAAATAGAGCTACCCTATGACCCAGCAATTGCACTCCTGGGTATTTACCCCAAAGACACAGATGTAGTGAAAAGAAGGGCCATATGCACCCCAATGTTCATAGCAGCAATGTCCACAATAGCCAAACTGTGGAAAGAGCTGAGATGCCCTTCAACAGATGAATGGATAAAGAAGATGTGGTCCATATCTACAATGGAATATTACTCAGCCATCAGAAAAGATGAATACCCAACTTTTACATTAACATGGATGGGACTGGAGGAGATGCTAAGTGAAATAAGTCAAGCAGAGAAAGTCAATTATCATATGGTTTCACTTATTTGTGGGACATAAGGAATAACATGGAGGACATTAGGAGAAGGAAGGGAAAAATGAAGGGGGGGAATCTGAGGGAGAGATGAACCATGAGAGACTATGGACTCTGAGAAACAAACAGGGTTTTAGAGGGGAGGGGGGAGGGGGGATTGGTTAGCCTGGTGATGGGTTTTAAGGAAGGCACGTACTGCATGGAGCACTGGGTGTTATATGAAAACAATGGATCGTGGATCACCACATCAAAAACCAATGATGTATTGTATGGTGACTAACATAACATAATAAAATTTAAAAAAAGAAACCACTTAATACAACTCAACACCAATAAATAAATAAATAAATAAATAAATAAATAAATATCAAGACAAAAAAATAATAATCCTCAATAATTGTCAAATTAATAGAATAATAAATAACATTTATTGAGTGTTTAAAAAAAAAAGAGTCTTATGGTTTGCCTCCCTCTCTGGTTTCATCTTGTTTCATTTTTTCCTCTCTTCCCCTATGATCCTCTGCATTGTTTCTTAAATTCCACATATCAGTGAGGTCATATGATAATTGTCTTTCTCTGATTGACTTATTTTGCTTAGCATAATACCCTCCAGTTCCATCCATGTCTTTGCAAATGGCAAGATTTCATTTTTTGATGGCTGCGTAATATTCCTCTGTGTGTGTGTGTGTGTGTGTGTGTGTGTGTGTGTGTGTGTACCACATCTTCTTTATCCATTCATCTGTCAATGGACATCTTGGCTCTTTGCATAGTTTGGCTATTGTGGACATTGCTGCTATAAACATTGGGGTACAGGTGCCTCTTCAGATCACTACATTTCTATCTTTGGGGTAATTACCCAGTAGTGCAATTGCTGGGTTATAGGGTAACTCTATTTTCAACTTTCTGAGGAAACTCCATATTGTTTTCCAGAGTGGCTACACCAGCTTGCATTCCCACCAACAGTGTAGGAGGGTTCCCCTTTCTCTGCATCCTCACCAACATCTGTCCTTTCCTGATTTGTTAATTTTAGCCATTCTGACGTGTGAGGTGGTATCTCATTGAGGTTTTGATTTGGATTTCCCTGATGCTGAGCGATGTTGAGCACTTTTTCATGTGTCTGTTGGCCATTTGGATGTCTTCTTTGGAAAAATGTCTGTTCATGTCCTCTGCCCATTTCTTGATTGGATTCTTTGTTCTTTGGGTGTTGAGTTTGATAAGTTCTTTATAGATTTCGTATACTAGCCCTTGATCTGATATGTCATTTGCAAATATCTTCTCCCATTCTGTCGGTTGTCTTTTGGTTTTGTTGACTGTTTCCTTTGCTGTGCAAAAGCTTTTTATCTTGATGAAGTCCCAATAGTTCATTTTTGCCCTTGCTTCCCTTGCCTTTGGAGATGTGTCTAGCAAGAAGTTGCTGCAGCCGAGGTTGAAGAGGTTGCTGCCTGTGTTGTCCTCAAGGATTTTGATGGATTCCTATCTCACATTTAGGTCTTTCATCCATTTTGAGTCTATTTTTGTGTATGGTGTAAGGAAATGGTCCAGTTTCCTTCTTCTGCATGTGGCTGTCCAATTTTCCCAACACCATTTGTTGAAGAGACTGTCTTTTTTCCTTTGGACATTCTTTCCTGCTTTGTCGAAGATTAGTTGACCATAAATTTGAGGGTCCATTTCTGGGCTCTCTATTCTGTTCCATTGATCTATGTGTCTGTTTTTATGCCAGTACCATACTGTCTTGATGATGACAGCTTTGTAATAGAGCTTGAAGTCCAAAATTGTGATGCCACCAGCTTTGGTTTTCTTTTTCAACATTCCTTTGGCTATTTGGGGTCTTTTCCAGTTCCATACAAATTTTAGGATTATTTGTTCCAGTTCTGTGAAAAAAAATTGATGGTATTTTTTTTTTTTTAAAGATTTTATTTATTTATTTGAGACAGAGAGAATGAGAGACAGAGAGCATGAGAGGGAGGAGGGTCAGAGGGAGAAGCAGACTCCCTGCCGAGCAGGGAGCCCGATGCGGGACTCGATCCCGGGACTCCAGGATCATGACCTGAGCCGAAGGCAGTCGCTTAACCAACTGAGCCACCCAGGCGCCCTGATGGTATTTTGATAGGGATTGCATTGAATGTGTAGATTGCTCTACGTAGCATAAACATTTTAACAATATTTGTTCTTCCAGTCTATGAGCATGGAACGTTTTTCCATTTCTTTGTGTCTTCCTCAATTTCTTTCATGAGTATTCTATAGTTTTCTGATTACAGATCCTTTGCCTCTTTGGTTAGATTTATTCGTAGGTTACTTATGGTTTTGGGTGCAATTGTAAACGGGATTGACTCCTTAATTTCTCTTCCTTCTATCTCATTGTTGGTGTATAGAAATGCAACTGATTTCTGTGCATTGATTTTATATCCTGCCACTTTAAGCCAGTGATTACAAATGTATTCGAAGAACTAATGGCAGTTGTGTCTAAAGAACTAAATGAAAGTATGAGAACAATGAGAGTGACTACTAATTGTCTTTTGAGGGTGAGGAAATGTTCTAAAATTGATTGTGGTGTTGGCTGCACAACTCTGCAGATATCCTAAAACCCACTAAATTGTATACTTTTAAAGAATAAATGTAGGTTATGTGAATTATAACTCAATAGAGATGTTATTAAAGAGAAAAGAAAATGGGGGCGCCTGGGTGGCTCAGTCATTGGGCGTCTGCCTTCGGCTCAGGTCATGATCCCAGAATTCTGGGATCGAGCCCCACATCGGGCTCCCTGCGCAGCAGGAAGCCTGCTTCTCCCTCTCCCACTCCCCCTGCTTGTGTTCCCTCTCTTGCTGTGTCTCTCTCTGTCAAATAAATAAAATCTTTAAACAAACAAACAAACAAACAAAAAACAAGAAAATGAAAAAAATCTGAGTTATAAATAAGGGAAAGAACTAAAATTGGGTCTCTTAATATTTTTTTTAATCTAGGTGTGTGATATATTTGATTAGTTTTTCTCTTCTGTCTCTTTGATTTTAAAGATTATTTATTTATTTATTTGAGAGAGAGAGAATGAGAGAGAGCACATGAGAGCGGGGAGGGTCAGAGGGAGAAGCAGACTCCCTGCCGAGCAGGGAGCCCGATGCGGGACTCGATCCAGGGACTCCAGGATCATGACCTGAGCCGAAGGCAGTCGCTTAACCAACTGAGCCACCCAGGCGCCCTGTCTCTTTGATTTTAAAAAGGAGAAAAAAATACCAAATTGTCAGTTGGTCTCCTCCTGAAGAATATAAACAGGAATTCAAGAAAAATTTTGATCTCCTTTTAAAGGAAGCTTTGCTTGGGAGGTAGTAGTTGTTTTGTTTTGTTTTTTTTAAACAAAAATAAGCAATTATTATAATAATCTCTGAACCGATCACTTCAGACAGTCTTGGAGACATTCCCAGCTTGTTCAACTTCCAAGGCTGAATGAATAGATATTACCCTTAGAAATTGGGGTGAATCTCACCTTATGAAATTCTCCTACTTCTCTCCTTGCCTTCAATCTCTTCAGCTTAGGGACAGTGATGGACAGCTCACCATTTCATTGTTGGATAAAGTCACAGTCACTCAATTTCACTTCTTTCTCTTTTCATAAATTTTTTGTTGATGGGGGTCACTTACAAAGATTGATTTTTGCAGAACTTGAAGACGGCCATTAAGATCCATTCATTGTAGAACTGGAACTTGGCTATTTAAAACTCACTTTTAGCCTTGCAGATGGTAAGTCATGAGACTGACTCTTGGAAATTCCACTCATCTGAATCTCAAAATGACAAGGAAGTACTCATCTGAAGTATGAAAGCATAGAGAGAAAAATCATGCTGTCTGTGTTAAGTAGGATGCCCTTGCTCCTCCCTTATTTCTGAGAAAAGATGTGACTCACTAGTCAAGGCATTTCTTAAATAATGCCTCCTCCATAAAATCTGTTTTATTTACCTCATTTCTTCCTCTAAGCTTCTCTGTATGACTGACTTAACATTTACTTTTGTGCTTTCTCTTTTTCATTAAAAAAGATTTATTGGGGACTTAATATGTGCCAGGCAACAAAGGGGTTAGAGACAGAGCAGAGAATGAAAGCTATTGGAAAACCAAAAAAAATCCCCAAGTCTTCCCTCTGTTCTCCCATCCTCCAACTAGATTTAACACTTTCAGAGTGTGACCTATAGGGCCTAGCACTGTGTTTCTGCAAGTGTTTTCTCTCTCGTATTAAGTTAATGTTTATATTTTCATGTGATAATTTCCAAAAATTTATACCAGATGTCTTGAATTTTTCAAAACTATTCCATGTTACCTTAATTTTTTTTATTTTTTTATTTTTATTTATTTATTTTTTAAAGATTTTATTTATTTATTTGAGAGAAAGAGAGTGAGAGAGAGCATGAGAGGGGAGAGGGTCAGAGGGAGAAGCAGACTCCCCACTGACTGGGGAACCTGATGTGGGACTCGATCCTGGGACTCCAGGATCATGACCTGAGCTGAAGGCAGTTGCTTAACCAACTGAGCCACCCAGGCACCCAATTTTTTTTTTTTTAAATAGGCTCCACACCCAACATGGGGCTTGAACTCATGACACTGAGATCAAGAGTCACATGCTCTACCAACTGAGCCAGCCAGGTGCCCCTTTAAACATTTTTTTAAATGCTTAATTTTAAAAATGTATCCCTACTGATGTATGTGGAATTGGTAGTAGCACACAGAGAGAATCACGGTACTAATTGCTAAGCTAACTAGGTTGTTTGTACACTTTCATAATGCCTAGCTCTTTCTTTTGAAACACTTAACACACTGATAATTTTTTACTTGTAATGATTTGCTAGACATCTGCTTCCCCTGTCAAACCGTAAGCTCCATCAGGGGAAAGGTCATGTTTTCCTTGCATAGTACTAGATCCACAGAATCTATCATAGTGTATAGCACATAGTAGGCAGAAGGTAAACATTTATTACTGAAAGGTCAAGATTTATAAAAAGACTAGGTCAGATTGTAAGTTACATCTTATTTGACTAGCTTTTTACAGTTATTGAAACCTTTGATATTGCCCCAGATATAATTAGGAAAATTATCCTGATTTGATCATTGAATTCAAGAAGCCTCCTTGGCTTCCTCTCTGGCTTAAAGTAGTGGTCTGTCTGCCACCCCCACTCCCCGATCCAATCAGAACACCCTCGTTAAACTTACTAAACTGACTGCCGTTTGGTCCCATTTATTTTCTCCTCATAATCTTGTGTCCTTTTGGAAGAAGCCTGCCCTGCCCATCACACTCTGCTGAAATGACAAAACATCTTCCTCTCTCTTGCCCCCAATAATTATCAGAAATTATCCTCAGAGAAAGAATTTTCTTCATTGAAAAATAACTTTTAACAACTTTTGTCCCAACATTAGTTCATTCTATCTTCTTCTTTCTCCTGAACAAATAAAAAAAAATAGTTGAACCAGGGGCACCTGGGTGGCTCAGTTGGTTAAGGGTCTGACTCTTGGTTTCAGCTCAAGTCACGATCTCAGAGTTGTGAAATTGAGCCCCACATCAGGCTCAGTGCTTAGCGCAGAATCTGCTTGAGATTCTCTCTCTCCCCCTCTCCCAACCCCTTTGCCCCTCCCACCACTCTCTTGCTCTCAAATAAATAAATAAAATCTTTAAAAAAATAGTTGAACCATTTAAATACACATGAATAGTGGTATACCCTGTGTCCTTATGTTAGGATAAATGCGTATTTGCTTTCTCTCTCTCTCTCTCTCTCTCTCTCTCTCTCTCTCTCTCAGGATGGTATTTCTCAACCCTGGCTGCATATTAGAATCACCTGAGGAACTTTGAACAATACTTATGTTTGGGGCCCACTTTCAGGAAGTCTTATGTAAATTATTTATGGTGAAGTCCAGGCATAGCTATATTTGTAAAGCTCCCTAGGAATTATAGCACGTAGTCAGGGTAGAGACCTTCCCCCTGGAGCCATGTTTCTATCTCTCCCTTCACCACTCACCAGAGGGCATAGGGCAGGGCTCTCACCTAAGGGTAATCTTTAAGTGGTGGGTCTTCACTTTAGCAAAAGGAAATCAAGCAACTGATGGCTGATCTTCAGTTTATAAGTCTGTATCCTAGTTGGAATCTCATTTTTCAGCCCAATTGTGGATCCTGAATTCAGTGCAGAATCACCATAGCAAATGTTTAAACATTATTAGAAGAAAAGTAAGTGAATCCCCAATAAAACAAAGTAAATGCTCAAGTAAAAGCTAACACAGGGAGTGCCTGGGTGGCTCAGTTGGTTAGGCGACTGCCTTCGGCTCAGGTCATGATCCTGGAGTCCCGGGATCAAGTCCCACATCGGGCTCCCTACTCAGCGGGGAGTCTGCTTCTCCCTCTGACCCTCCCCCCTCTCATGTGCTCTCTCTCTCTCTCATTCTCGCTCTTTCAAATAAATAAATAAATAAAATCTTAAAAAAAAAAAGCTGACACAGGACATTAATCTTCAGCAAGGTTTTCAGAATTTGTACCACAGAAGAGGCCCTTAGAGGTAGATAAAAGTTCAAAGTCCTTATTCACTGGCCCTTAAGTGGGAAGCCCAAGCAACAGTGACCTTTTTGAAAGTTTTGTTGCCAGTGGAGTGTGAAGGCATCCATTGGCCCAGTAGTTGAAAGCAAGAAACCAGCAGATATCACATGCACACAGTTTCTACAGTGGTTTCTCCAATGGAAAATGCCGTTTTTTCACTTATGTTCATGGGACCCTGACATCAAGATGCTTATAGCCCCGGAAAAATAAATCCTACACATGTACATTCAAGAACAAAGTTCACATATGAATGAAGGTCATACAGAGCATCATGGATGAGCTTCAGCATTTAGCCAGTGGAGAGAGATCATGGGCACCAGCTATAGCTGTTAACATCTCCCAGGGCAGGAAGAGCATCAAAAGATGGGTAGGATTTCCATGAGGGGAAGAAAGGAAGAGGGAGGAAAACAGGAATATTCTAAGCCTCAGAAAGAATTGTAGCAAAGAAAAAAAAAAACAAGGAAATGACATGGTAGATTTAGAGATCATGAAAAGACCAGCATCTAGAGCAGAAAGTTCTCAAGAGAGAACAATAGAACAGGTTATTACCAAAAGTGCTTTCTAAGTATTCACTTCTGGTGCCAAGATTCTTTCGTGTGTTTCAAGATTAACACCGTCCATGAATATTGAATATCTCTCCCTCCTTTCTTTCTTTCTTTTCTTTCTTTCTTCTTTCTTTCTTTTCTTTCTTTCTTTCTTTCTTTCTTTCTTTCTTTCTTTCTTTCTTT